>NC_083383.1:29657500-29957500 GCF_031755915.1 Ziziphus jujuba
TCTTTAAAAATAAAACTTGAAATTACATGTGTATTGATATGTACCACAGAGTATTAACAAATAGGAGAAGAAAATATTTGAGCTCTTTTGATTAGGGCCCCCTGTTTGGCGTGACTTCTTAAAAGCTGTTTCATGCTTAAAGGCTCAGAAGTTGCTTCTATGTCTGTTTGGATAGTTTTCTGGAAGTGCTTCAAGCTTCCAGGGGAGCTTCTAATCATAGCCAATAAGGAGTGGCTTCTGAGGAAGCTCTTCTAGAGAAGAAGAAGAAAAGAAGAAGCAAATGCTATCTCAAAGAGGGCAGATTCTGTTAGATTTTTTATTTTTATTTTTTTAACAATTTCCTTATTCTCATCATTATCATTCTCTTTCTTAATCCTTTCTGACTGTTCAATGCTGTATTACAAATTTTGTGAAGTTTTACAAATACTGTTCAATACTATATTACATTTTTCCCCCCTATTAGTCATATTATTGAGATTATAGATATAATGGATGCATGTAAAGGGTAGTTTTACCATAAAAGTTTAGTTTTTATTATTTCATTAATGGTAAGGGTTTAATATGTCATATCTTATTATTGTATTTTACGTTGTTTGAGGAGTCTTTAATAACCATGTGATGAAATCTGATAATAATTAGAAATTAAATAATCTCATCCTACTACTTGGTCTTTACCACTTAATAGTTGTATGATTATAGAATACAGATATGGAGTCTTGAAGAGGATATAGATACAGCATTCTTAAAGAGGTAGGATGCAATAAGAAATATGTAAATAATCAATTGTATATGTATTTATAAATGTGACTCGTTATACGAGTTATTGCATATGAATACACATAATAGAATACCAGTAATAAGAGGTATAGCATATATGTCTGTTAGAAACAATAGTAATAACAGAAAACAAATTAGGTTTAGTGAAGCATTAGAATCAAATATGTATTTTAGTCTTAAATTAAATGGTGTTTCAGTGGTTTAAAATTTATAACAGATCCTGTTTTTAAACCAAAACCTGAGAAAGATTTTAAAATTATAACCTTAACACAATATTTTATTTAAAATAACGGCATTTGTCTCGAGTGTATTAAATGCCCTTGTCGTATGTGGGACTGGGATGTATCTGTTCATGATTTTTTTCCCATGCTTGGATGTATTATTACCGCTTATTCTTGCAATGTCTTTATATGCATACTTTATGCTTTGAAAAGCTAGGACAAAATAAGAAAGTTGTAAATGAGGAATAATAAATACGTGCACGAATGCATCATTATATTAATTTTTGCATATGAAAGTGCATAAGAAAACACCAGTAAGACAGAAAACAAATTATGTTTTATGGAGCGAGAGAGAGAGAGAGAGGAGGAAGAATTAAATTAGAATTTTATTTTAAACTTATTTGTGGCATTTCAATGATACAACTGACCTTTTTTTGTCAAGTCCCAAGGAAGATTTTAAAATTATAAATTCAAACCTTACTGTTTATTGAAAATAGTAATAGTGTATTGAGATCTCTTTTTTTATGTAAACATATCTTTGTGTATTTCTTTCCATATCTGATGTGTATTTCCGCTTATTCTTGCTGTCTTTTATATGTATAATTTATGCATTTAGTATACAGTAAAAATGACGGGTTATTTGCGTGCAGAATTCCTTCTAGTCCAATGCATGATCAAATTTACTTAACACTTAAATAAGTGATGTTTAGTTATGTATGTTGCATGTGCCAGCTTTTACACTTTTACAAAAAGAATCCCAGACTACAATACATATAACAGTCTTGAAGATGTACATGATGTACTGTTATAATTTCTTTGTTATGTTAGTTCTGGATTTTCCCTTCTCTTTTTCAGTTTTCAAAATCACAAATTTCTGCTCTCTGTTAAATGATATGCCTGCTCATTTTGACTTAACTGTTTGTTGTTCTTTGGTATACTTGTGGCTGGGTAGAATATTTCTACTAGAACAGAGGATAATGGCAATCAACTATTTACAAGTACTCTTACAACACCTAGGTCATTGTGTGATGCAGCTAATGAAGAAGTTCCTGTGTCACATAAGAGGTATTCCATCTATGCTGATTTACTGTGGATCCTTACATTTATTGCAATTTGTGTAATCACTAGGGTTTCAATGTCACACATGAAAAATATTTTTATTATTTGAGTTATTAATTTTTGTGTCCTTAACCAGCAATCATGCAATTGACTTTGAACCCTGTTCTAAGCTTGAGGACTTAAATTTGGATGTTAGAAATAAATCCAAGGACGTGGAGGAAAGATATACAATGGTGAAACTTCCCAGAAGGTACCTCCTTAGCAAGGCTTTGTCTGCATACTTCTGTTTCTCTTTAATTCTGTAAACTAAGACAGTACTGATGTTTAGCAACCTGGGTGGGGATGAAGAATATTTTCCTATGCTTGTTTCATAGTTCGATGGCTTTAAATTTGAGGAAATTTTACTATCATTAGGTAAATGGTTTAAGGGGAAAAAACAGAAAAAATTCTAGCGTGAGCAATGCCTTTGGGGCATAAACATTACTTACTGGAGCTCCACTGGGGTACATCCAAGGGTTTTAAGGCATACATTGCATTATTGTGTTGCCCAAATAATATGCCTCAAGGCATTGTTGTGCCTTGTCCCAAGCTTGCACCAAAGTGCCTTTATTAAGAAGTTTAGCTGTTAGGAAGTGGGCCTAATTATGTAAATCAAGCTAACACAATCAAAAAATAACAATAACATTATATATTGAAATAATCTGAAGGGCATAATTATGCTTTTAGGTTATGCACGGCGATAACTTTTGAGTTTGTTGTAACAAGCTTTCTATGCTTGTGTCTTTTTGTGGCTTAAAGGACCTTGAATGCATGCTCAATGAGTGGTGGAGCCTTGTATTATTCTATGTCCTACCTAGGGTTTCTTCTCATATATTAAAACCCATAACACTTCATTGGGTCTATTGCATTTTCTTTAATGCTCGTTGTACAAGAAAACTATCATGGTTTTTGTTTGTAAATAAAATTTGGCTTTACAACTGAAAGTATTACACCTACTCTTATCTTCTATGCAGAAGATAAGTTGACTATTGGTGTGTGTGATGCAGGGAAGATGTTGCTCCTATTCCAATCCATGAAGTGATATTCTCTACCATTGACAAGCCTAAGCTTCTTAGCCAGGTATGCATGAGAAGTGTGATGTGTTATGAGTCTAACAATACTTTTATTAATTTATTTTTTTAATTTTAGAATAATCATATTCTTCAAATTGCATGAACTCTATACTTCCAACTGATGTTTCTTGTTATTACCAAAAACTGATGTCTGTTGTCTGGAATCTGACTGTTGCCCGTTTAATTAGTTTGTGTTTTATGTGTTTATTTTTTCACGTTCTGTTGCATGAACTAAACTTGATATGGACTTCGTTATAGGAATATGATATGAAAGTTCAAATCAGAGTTTGAACATAAAAAATCCAGTAGTAGTCTACATTTATATTTGTAAATTAAAGCTGAAGCTCATGTGGTGATGAACTTCAATGAACCATAAGGTTTGGCAAAGTTTGACAGGGGAGGGAGGCTATACGGCTAGAATAAAAGATATGAGTAGTTTGGTAGGGGACTGGGCATGCTCAACTCCTACTGAAGTAACAGTGTGGATTTTGAAGTTGGATTCCTCATTTTCTGTTCATCAATAATTGAACAAGGATCTTTTTGAGTAGGTACTGCTAAGAAAGGTTATTTTAGAGTATGGTTTCCTGGGTCTGCTACATAACTTTACTTTTATGGGTCTCTATTGAATCATTTTGCTCCTGTTAGCAGCTTTATTGCATCTGTATCTGTTTCTATTTTAGCAGTTCTCTTTGTATTTATAATGGGTATATTTTGATTTAAATGATTAGTTCTGATGAAAAAGGTCTATACATGTTGTGTTTTAAGCGTGCGAATTCCTGTGTCAGATTTTATATTTTATAACAGTTTCATAGAAAGGTACTGGCATTAATTCTAGACATATATGTTGCCTCGGTGCTCAATGGTTGGATATTAAGGAGAAAGGAACTAATCTTTCGAAGAAAATCTTTTATCTAGTTAATACTGTCCATGGACCTTCCCAGTAAGACTTAGAGAAAATCAGACTTATTGTCTGCTTCACGTGTTGCAATATGAATGTATCCTTTGAGAAAGTTAGAATCTGGGAAAGAGAAACTGCAGAGAGGAGATGAGAGAAAAGGGAGAGAGAGAGAGAAAAAAGAGAAAAAAGAAATAGAGAAATAGGGAGAAACAAGAATCAACTATGAAAATCCCTTAACTAAAAAAATCCTAATCCCTAATTAAGAAACTCTCACAATATATAATGACTAAATACCATAAAAAGAATCTGAGAAATAGAAATGAGGAAGGAGAAGATACATCTTCAGTAATATTCTATTTTCAAGTTCTCTACCCCTTAGGGTTACAATTTGTCCAACTTTATATTAGACAATTTTAACCAGTATGAAAATAAAATCAACTGTGAAAATCCCTTAACTAATGAAATCCTATTTCTAATTAAAAAACTCTCAAAATGAATAATGGTTTACTACCATCAAATATAGCCTCATGGTCTGCATCAACAAGCTAACAGAATTAACAGAACCTTGCATCTTTTAGATTCCTGTTAAACTAAACTTTTAGCCCTTTTTGTAAAAGCCAAGAGAACTACTAAAGTTGAATAATTTTGAGACTAAAATCTTTCTAACTGAATGTCATTTTCCTCTAGCTTTCTGCTTTGCTGTCTGATATAGGGCTGAACATCCGTGAAGCACACGTTTTCTCAACAACTGATGGCTACTCCTTGGATGTATTTGTGGTCGATGGATGGCCAGTTGAGGTATTTTACTACTTCAAAATGTGTATTATCATTCATTCTGCCCTTTATTTGTTCCGGATTTTTCATACAGTAATTGATTACAAGTCCTTGCTCATTCCGGTAATTATAAAATTTTTATTTCCAAATAAAGATTCACTGATGGAAGCATATACAGATTTGAAGTTCCTTATATTGCATATTGAAAGCTGCTAGTGTGATGATATTAATTATTTTTGTCATTTCTAATTTTCTATTGCTTGTTATTGTTTAAGAATATTTCTTTACCTGAAGCAGCAACTACAACCTTGTCAACTTTATGGGCAGTGCTGTTATTGCTTTTTGTTCCATCAAAATATTATGGTTGTACCACTTTTTGCATGTTTATTAAAAACTATCTAGTCTGTAGTATAATTCTGCATATAACAGTTTTATAATATTCTTATTAGGATTGATGCTTTATAGAAAATTTCAAGTTATTGCATCAAAAAAAAAAAAAAAAAAAAAAATTTTGCTTTTTAAATATTATGAAATTGGTAAACTGGAAAAAGAAAAAATCTTTGGTTTATCCAAGGTCAGCATCCTCATAATATATTAAGGAGCATTTTTGATTACATTTCGTGTATGACAGGGACCTGTGCTGAATCCAAATGTTGCTGACTTTGCAATGTTGTGGTCAGGATACAGATGGTTTATGGGAAGCTATGGAAAAAGCAGTTGCTAGAAGTGAGGTAGCCATTCTTCTTATTTTTCTCTTACCTAATTTTTGGATAGAACTCCACATGCACCCTATCTTGTAGTCTCCTCACTTCATATTTTGAGATAAGACTGGGTTTCTTTTTTGTTTATTCCAATTATTTGAGACCTAATGAAAATTAGCATCAGTATAAAAGGGCCAATGTGTTTTTATCACATTTCATCTTTCTTCTAGCTATTTATGGCATGTTAGTTGGTGTTAAATGTTACATTGTATCTAAGATTTTATTCTGATAAACAATAAGGTTGTTTATGTAGTGGCAAATCACTTGCTCAAGGACAACTGCCAATTGGCCCTACGGGGACAGCCTAGTGGCAATGTCCACACTCCCATATGTAAGGTCCTGGGTTCAGTTCATCTAATGAGCAAAAAAATGGCCAACTACCAATTTTCTGTTGTTTGGACGAAGCAGTAGGAGGTATTTATCAATATTAGGTAAAATAATTAGAATAATTGAGGAAGTTTCAAACTGGAAATGCCTGTGATTTGGCTGGGCATTGCACTTCATTAGCTGTAAAATGACCTTTCTCAAGCGGAGTTATTTTCTAACAGTTTCTATGTATATCTAAACCCAGAATTATGGTCATATCTTATTCCCTGATGTTTCTTATCACACTGTCTTGTTTAGCAATTTATTTGCTTGTCATTTTTTCTCTGTAAGTTCCTTCCTGTACATTTAGATACTGAAGACCAAGAAAAATGTATATTTGACTCTAATTTAATACTGTAGGGTTCATGGTCCAGATCTTCACAATCTCATTCAGCCGTGGAAAAAGCATTGACAGTACAGGCAAAACTTGGAGATTGGGAAATTGATAGAAGATTATTGAAAATGGGAGAACGAATTGCATCGGGATCCTGTGGAGACTTGTAAGTCAGGTTTCAATTCCGGTCATGAATTATAATTACTATTCTTTTCTGTCACCCTGTCTGTTTTGAACCTCTTTTTGTTGTCATCCTTAGGTACCATGGAGTTTATCTTGGTCAAGACGTTGCAGTTAAGATTCTTAGGTCTGAACATTTGAATGATGCTGTAGAGGATGAGTTTGCTCAAGAAGTGGCAATTCTCAGGTGAATAGTTTTTTGCTACCATATTTCACCTGTAACAATCAAGTATTGTTGTGATGCAGAATGTGAGAAGAGTATTATCTTCCGCTGGTTTTTCATCTTTCCTCTAATATCTCTCTCTCTTTTCCTTTTTACTCTTCTTCTCAACCATGTTGTTACCTGATATATCCTGTTCAGAAAAGCAAATAAAAATGTGAAATATCTCACCATGTTTACCTTGGTATCTTATTTACCTATTTTAAATGTCAAAGAGTATTTGTATCAGATCCAGAATTCTATTGAGGTTTTATATTCGACTGGGATGGATGTAGGATGGGATTGCATAGTCTGTGATGTGTAAGATGATTTTTGTGCTTTTGGTTTTCTTTTGTCTCTCTTATATGTATTATCATGTGTGTCTCTGGCATAACATTACTCAACAACACAATTCACTTGATTATTATCCAAGTTGTACTGAATATGGAAACCTCTACAAAATAAATCTGCTAGTGATTATAAAAGAAAGCTTAAAACCTTTTCAGTATGCTGATTGTTTGTCTTCCTTATTTTGATAAAGATTTATTGTTGCACTGCAGTTACAATTCTGAATCTGCATATTGTATATTGCTTCATCTTTAGGTTCCTCATCTTTTGGTTATTTCCAGCTTGCCTGGTAATTTTTAAATTTCGATCACCCCCAAGATTTCTTTTAGGAAGTGGACCCTTTGGTATATCAAGCCAGTACCCTTTTAACATTCCCCCACTTGTAGGCCTGTACACATATAAAACAATACATTAGTAGCAATGTGGTGAGAAGCTTCAAACACTATACCAAACAGGCAACTTGGTTTTATAACGTATTAAGTCATTTGCACTCTTCTGGCTTGGGAACAAATCGAGAATGATTGTGAATATATGTACAAATATTCATCATTTAATTTTGATATTGTTTTTTTATTATTTTTATAGGGAAGTCCAGCATAAAAATGTTGTTCGTTTTGTCGGAGCATGTACACAGTCTCCACATTTGTGCATAGTGACAGGTAAAGAATCTTCGGATGGTTATCATCTTTGGCTTCATGCTAGCTTCCTGCATGAATCTTTCATTCTAAGTGGCATCATATGCCTTTGTATATGTTTTCACTATTGATATGTGCAACCAAGTCTAGATTTTATAGACAAGAAGTGACTCACTGTGACAGTAAAGGGGGAGATCAATATCTTGTTTTCCAATTTCAATAGACAATTCTATCTTCTTTAATTTGTGCCACCACACCCCACCCCCACCCCCTCCCCCACCCTTTTATTTTTTCTTTTATTTATTTATTTTTCCAGTTTGTTCCCGGCCTCTCCATGGTTCCTTAAAATACAATGATGATTACTCTCCACCAATCATTTTTTCTCTTGCCAGCCCTAAAACCTCTCTTACAACAGGGTCTCTCTTGCAATGTGCCTGACATAACCCAGTAACAACTGTAAGAGTATCATTGACCACATATCTCAAGCCACAGAATTCTGGAAAAGGAGATGGTGAGTCTAATTTATGCATACAACACCATATACAACATTATAGTGGCGTTTCCTTTGTTTGTCCATAGAGAAAATCTTCTCCAGGTTGTCTCCAAACAAAATTTGAAAGCAACCCAGTTGAAGCCTCAAGTTGCCATATGATCCCTCGGAAAATTTTCCCTTTCTTTCCCCTGAATTAATTTATGGAAACTCTGAAAGTTAAAAATATATTTCTAAGTACCTCACAGGATAATGAATCTGGCTCTCTTAGCTTAACTATTTGTTTGTATGGTGGTCCAAGGGAAGACACCATATGGTCCTATTTATCTCAACAAGGCAATACCTAACTAGACCTGCTAATTTGAGTTAACTCTGCACAAATCAAGAAGATTCTGGCTACAAGGTTGGGCCCCTATGCTAGTGGTCCAACTAGACTATATGAATCCCATCCCCAACCTCAGATTTGACTTTTCTTTGGATGACTTGCTTTGGTCCTCGTCTTTGTTATTCTCCTTTCTTTCACCCACATACACACTTTGAATGTCCTACAACCTTAGTCCATAACTTCACTTCCCCCATTGCAAATCGGGACAATCACTTGCCTCAGAATTCCTAATCGAAACTCGGAAATGCGTAGTTTTGGTACCTCATCCTGTGATGGGCCCACATACTCCCTACCCAACAAATTAAATTTAATCTACTCATTGAATGGTTCAGTCATCAGAAAGTTTTCATTTTGTGCATGCATTATGGAGCATGGAAACTAGGTATTTGAGTTCTGACCAAGGATGAAATGGTAAATATATCTTTTGATGTATTGACTGGTGGTGATAACTATAAAAGTAGAAAAGCTATGAAAATTATTGATATTTTGTAGATTTGCTAAAAGGTGGATATTTGTCTATATCTTCCGATGTATATTGGTTTAACTATGGGATATATTGGTAGAAGAATGTTTTTGAAACCTTACTGTTAGAATTCATATCCGTTGCTTCCGTTAATTTCTTCCCATACCAATTTTGATACCCTTAATATATACAGATATGTCCATAGATCCAGACCACCAATATGTATTGATATTTTATTGTTCATTATTTTTATGGAGGCTAAGAAATCATATATTGATAATGCTGCTCCTTATTTTGGGCAGAGTATATGCCTGGAGGAAGTCTATATGACTATTTGCACAAGAACCATAACGTGATGAAGCTCCCGCAGCTGCTAAAGTTTGCAATCGATGTCTGCAGAGGAATGGAGTACTTGCATCAAAATAACATAATTCACAGGGATCTGAAGACGGCAAATTTGCTTATGGACACTCATAATGTAAGAACTTATTAATTTGTCTGACTTGCAAGTTCTCTGTTATGGTGTATATATATATATATATATATAGATATATTGCATATTGGCATAATCTTTCCCATATTCGATTCTTTAAAATATATATGTGTGTATATAATATTTAGGTATTTGACGGAATAACAGAATATTGAACTGTAAATTAGTACCATGCTGTTTGTTGAAATGAGTTTCCCATGCCCACATTCTTTGGAAGATTGTAGTACTCCTAGGAAATGATTCTGTTTTAATAGCCAAAAGTATGCCACATCTATTAATCCTAAAAGCGTAAGCTGATAGGAAGTTAACCCAATAATGTATATCAACATAACACAGTACATGTTACTAACTACCATGGCTATTATGTAGTTAACTTCCAGTGAAATACTTGTGTGCTCTGTCACCCTTAAGCTACTTGTATGACAATTCCTACATGGATGTTTACGTAGTAGTTTATCCCTTCGCAGTCATTCTTATGTATTTAAAGTAAATATCATTCTTGAGGAAATTATAGAGTTTTTTTAAGTTATCATCAAACCCTAAAGTTTAAACAACTACAAGATAGAAAGTGTGTCTTATATGTGTAAAACAGTAGATGACTACTAGAAATGGTGTATGATGGGTGTTAGTTGGATCCAAGAAATAAATTACTAGAAATTGGTAGTGACTCAGACATATGACCAGGCAAACAGATATTCAATGATGTTTCTATCAATTCCAAAAGCTACTAGAAATTGGTAGTGACTCAGACATATGGCCAGGCAAACAGATATTCAATGATGTTTCTATCAATTCCAAAAGCTTAAGTTGTTAGGCAACTCAATTAGGTATGATATCTATATTAAGCTATTTTATATATATATATATATATACATTGTTATTGATTTTTGTTTTGTTCTATCATTATTTTGATTTTGAGATTCGGTTCTATGATTTGGAACTAGTTTTCTCACCATGGATTTCTAACCATACATAGTAAGAAGTGATCTTACTTCCATGGGCTGGTTGTTTGTGACTATAAAATTTCGGTTCCGGTCAATTTTACAACAGTATTGCTAATATTTTTGTTGTTTCCCACATCTGAACTACTAATAATTCCATTAATATTGATAGTTACATCCTTTGATAGTTTTATCAAAAAATAAAAAATAAAATGCTATGTCCTTTTATAGAGGCGCAGATTTGATAATTTTACACTTCTATAGTTTGTATTTAAAGAGAAGAAAGGTTTTCATTCCTTTTAAAAAAAAATTTCCTTACTTTTGTCTTAGGTTGTTAAAGTGGCAGATTTTGGGGTAGCTCGTTTCCAAAATCAAGGAGGAGTAATGACGGCAGAAACTGGAACATATAGATGGATGGCGCCTGAGGTTTGCATCTCTTGGTTTTGATATTTCTTTTTCCTTATCTCGGCCTTTTCTCTCATTTAGAATGTTAGGGTCTATTGTTAGGTTGGGCCTTTAGGTTCACCGTTTGGACTTAAAAGAACCTCTATCAAGATCTTGGGACAACTTGGGACACCTTGGACCTTACTTCCTTTTAACGTGGGGAGAATGATACAGAACAAGTTTTGGTTATTATGTAATGATTAATTTCATATAGGATTTCTGGAGTTTATTTTCAGTTTGAATTATTAATTAATTGGTTTGATTTAGTTTTCTTATTAGATTAACAGAACAGGGTCAATTGTAACCCTAACAGAAGACAACAATTGATTATTGAGTAATACCTCTGCTGTTTTCAACTTCACTTTTCTCTCTCGCCTCTCTTTTTACTCGTCTTCTTTCCCAGGTTCTGCATCAATATATTATGAATTTTGTTTTCTTCTCATGCCTTCTGGTCATATCATCTATTAGAAAGTCTCAATACAGATCTTCTATATAGCTGTGTTTTGTTTAGTTTCCATCCATTATTAAAGCCCTCAGATAATGTTATAATATTATGATATTAGGCTCCATAGTTGATATTCTCTCAAGTTACAGATGAGATAATTTCAAATTTTTTAATAAAAGGGATATTAAGTTCCCTCATTTCGATGACCCCAAAAATACAGAAGAGTTGCCTCATTTTTCCTGGATATTGAGATAGTGCTTATGAGAATACAGGCATGCTGGTTTTGCACATCTCATTGCCCTGTATTATTGTTTTAATATTATAGCTAATTTATGCCTTGTATTCCCAAATATCATGTCTTACCAAAATGAATTGACTGAATATCTACAATTCTATAAAGACATTATATACTTAATTACTTTTTATTTACATATTATTCTAATATCTTATTGCTTTTGTTCTGTTTCACTAGGTTATAAACCATCAACCATATGATCAAAAAGCAGATGTATTCAGTTTTGCAATTGTACTCTGGGAGCTAGTGACAGCCAAGGTGTGCCCCATCCCGTCTGTTTGTCCTCTCTGTGAAATATGCATTCTCAAGATATGGTTGTTTTTATGAAAATAATTTTTACTTGTATAAAATTTTGGTATTGCAGGTTCCATATGATTCTATGACTCCATTACAAGCTGCACTTGGAGTGAGACAGGTATAAACATCTTTGTTTTCAGATATGTATTTATGTACTTTTTCTTTCTGTCCATGTCCAATTTCGTGTTGAATTGAACAAGCTTCTTATGTGGAATCATAATCCTTTCTGCTTTACTTATTTGTTGATATTTTATGTTATACTTGCATAAATATTATAACATGTGCATATATAATTTTAAAATGTCTATACTTGATGAGTGAAATGTTGGCATCATGTATTCATAGGCTTCGTTGAACATGCATGTTAAATGGATGTTTAACTTAGTAACACATTATAATTGCTTTTGGAATGGAAAATAAATTATTACTTGTTCTTGGATATTGAATTGTGTAGATTATGATGTTGTTTAGAATTCAAAATCATTGAGCTTTGGCTCCTAATATTTCATGTATAAACTATTTATCCATCTATCCACTTGTTTGTAAACTACTCAATTTGGAAAGGAATGTCAAAGAAATGTCACACAACCTGGACATTCCTTTCGACGGTTGCATTTTGCAGTATATTGCTGTCAGTATGTCTGGTAAAGATGATGCAATTCTGTGTATGATGTATTATGCTAATTGGACAGAGACTGTTGTGTCACTTAATTTCTTGGTTTTTCATTATCCATTAATTTCTCATTAATAATCTGATGTGTTTGCAAATAGGTAATAGATGTTAAATTTCATAAGCATTTAAAAGAAAATCAAGTAAAATGTTGTCCGTAAGGAAAGGAAAATTAATATTGAAATTTAGTAATCTTTTATTATTGCACTCAAATGTTAAGTATATTGTAGTTTATCTTAAAGAGGTGTATCTAATCTTTGACTCCATTAATAGTAGGATTAATTGTCTGATGTTGTTTCTCTAAATGATTCGAGTGTTGCATCCAGGTAGGTACACAGTCTTGATGAACAATTATGTCTAGTTAACACTTGGTATTCTCTTTTTTCAGGGACTGCGTCCAGATCTTCCCGATAATGCACACCCCAAACTGTTAGAATTAATGCAAAGGTCCTGGGATGCTGTTCCTAGCAATCGGCCTTCCTTCTCTGAGATAGCAGCTGAACTTGAAAATCTGCTTCAGGTATGTTCCCATCTAAAGTCCTTTATCTAAAGTTTCTCAATTAAAATGTGCTGTACAATTTGTTTTCTTAAGAAAAAGATATGGAAATTCCTATACACTGGGTCTGACCATAGATTCCAACCATTTTGCATATCTCAGGAAACTCCAGAAGCAGCAAATGGAACCTGAAAATTTTCCTCACAAAACATTTACCACCGGCTCATTTTTAAGCATTCGGATGAGAATTTGTTTTGTTTGTTCTTTCAATTTGTTTTTGCTCTTTTTCTCCCACATATATATATATATATATAGAGGTTAGATTGTACAACAAGGAAAAGTGAAACTTACAAAAGGTTTTTCTGGGATGAAGTTAGGTACAGTATACTCATCCTCAAAACTGGATTTCGTAACAATACAATTGAAATCGTTGTATACTATGCTTTGCCTTGGGGAAGGAGATAATGTATACTTTGTACTGGATGGTGGATATATATCTATAACACTCAGGAAGCTGGTGAATGTTTACTGCAACTTTTTTATTTTTTATGTTCTGTCTGTTGGTTCTATTTTGATATTAGTCAGCACAGCCTTTTATTTTATTTTATTTTATTTTTAATAGCCAAATCTGATAGTTAAAACTTCCTCTTCTTTGTATCATCAGATTGGTGATTGGAGCAGGCTTAGCAAAACAAATTCAATCAACTTTCCTGCTCTAATTGAAAGAAACTATAATTTCACCGATCATCGATTTGAGGTAGATAAATTTTCACGCTCTTTATGTAATAATTCCTCTTGTATAGTCCATCACTCCATCTACACCAGCAGCATGTATTAATTGTATTTATGCATGCTTTGTCGGCCATTTTTTCAAAGACAAATATTTGCTTTTAACTTGAATAAGATTATGTTAGTGGTATTATTTTTTTATTTATAAAAACAAAGTTTTTTAGTACATAGTCAAAACGAGCTTCTCAAATTTAAGGACTATATTGTTTCTTTTTTCTGATAAGAAATAATAAATCTTGTGATTGAATGAATTAATGTAATAATCTGTTTTGGTGTTGCGTGCCAATGGAAGCAATTATCTGTACTCTGTTTATGGTCTTGTGGATCATATGCGATTGATTGAATTTTGTGAATTATAAGTGATTAATTGAATTTGGGTTTAACCCTTCGGTGCAATGAGACGTCAATAAATTATTTACTTTCACATCTACGTTACGCGTTTGGAGACTTAATTATTTTGATTTAGGATTTGATTTGAAATACTTTAAAAGAATTAAAAGCAAAGTTGCTTTATATCACCTGTCATTCTTTGTTTGTTTGTTTGGTTTTTTTCCTTCAAAGAGATAATTTTTAACCATTATCTAATAATATTTTTGTTTTGATAAATCATTAAACAAAACGTAAGTTTAAAGGGAAACAAATTGTATAAAGAGGGATTGAAGATTGGTTGGATTTTATTCGATGTTATCTCAAAGTCAATTGAAATGGTAGATGATCGAAGCCGGTGCAGTTATGGCCCTACTTATCATAAGCCATGCCCACCATGCCCACTACGTTGGCAACCGTATTTTCCTTTGAATCCTTTTAATCATTTACCTTTAATCATTTATATATTTGCCATATAATTAATTTTAAACCCATCTTAATTTATACTTTAGGTTGAGGGAAGGTGAATTTACTATCGGGTCCTTAAGAGGATCAAAGAGAGGCTTTATTTGTGATTTTTTTTTTTTAAACCAAATTACAATAATTTTTTACTTTTAAAAGTGTGGGTAATGTGTTTGAATCCAAAATCTGATAGTGTTGGTGTGATTTTCTTGATTGTATATAAAAAGAAGAAGAAGAAAAAAAAAAAAATTGAAAAGAAACTTTAATAGTTTCAACAACTTCGAATCTTTCATTCATTTTTAGAAGCCAAAGTGAAAGACAAAGATCCGCCTTTAAGTTGAAGATAAAAGCCAATATACGAACTTTAAAATAAATTAATGGTGGTTTATGGAACTTGTATTATTGTGTCATCTTCCCCCAATTTTCAACAAAATCCCTTTCGTGGGTTCCTGGTTCTTGTCGCGTCTTATTGTCTGGAATCTCCCAGTGGTCTAGCTGTCTAGGAAATTTTTTCTTCTTTTCAGCCAATTCTTATAGATTTATTGTTTATAGATTTAATTTTTGTTTTAAATGAAATATGTTTTTATTTTAAATGAATTTTCAACCTTTGACTTAGGCCTAAGAATGGTAAAAAATGAAATGATCAATAACAAGATATTTTATAAAATTAAAAAATAAATAAATAAA
This sequence comes from Ziziphus jujuba, assembly GCF_031755915.1. Taxonomy (NCBI): domain Eukaryota; kingdom Viridiplantae; phylum Streptophyta; class Magnoliopsida; order Rosales; family Rhamnaceae; genus Ziziphus; species Ziziphus jujuba. Next base: position 29,672,888 of record NC_083383.1, read on the forward strand.
CAGATATATATTATAATTTTGACCGGAATTATTTCAATGGGATCAAGTGACACTATTGAATATGCACACGTAGACCCGGTTTGGCTGCCGACAATATTTACTTCATCCACCACAGTTCACCACCTACCACGGCTGCTAGAAAGCCAAGATGTGTTTAAATAATTAAAAAAAAAAAAAAAAAAAAAAAAAAACTCTTATAACAATGTTACATTTCATCTTACGTTTGTTTTATGAAAGTAATTTTTAGATATTGATTATTTTGTGTTTTCCGAAGATTTTCTCTTTCATTAATACCATTATTTTTCCATATTCTTTATTTATTTTTTTTTAGAATTTATAAATATCTTTCTTTAAATTTAATTTTGGCTACATCGTATTTTCATCTGCAAAAAAATTACTTTGATATACACAAGAGGTATTTCGTTTGCACATGTAAGCATGGAAATATGAAAAATGTACATGTGAAGACTTTAAAATTGTTGTTTGGGAGTTAATTCAGAGGTAAAATTTATTTATTTATTTATTTTTAACAATAATTCGAATTTGAAATCCCATATTCATATATAAAAATAAAATAAAATTATATAAGGAAATGAAATTTAAATATATATATATATATATATAATTTAATTTCTAGAAACAAAAATATGTACAAAATGAGGAGAAGGTCTTTTTTTTTTTTTTTTTTTTCATTTTCTGAGTTACTTTACAGCATTACATGATAGTACATACTGGATTATCATGTCTCTTCTTTAGGGTTAAATCTTGTATCCCTGGCCTTTTAAAGAGGAGGAGGGGAAAGAAAACTTACTGTTAATTTGTCTGAAAAGAAAACTAAAGATAAAAAAATTGAGAGAGACAATTGATTTGAAAGGTTTTGATCATATATATTATATATGCTGCATTGGTGTAAATCACTTAATATATATATTTCCTAGGTTGGAGAAACATGTACTACACTTGATTCGATAATACATATAGACCCCACAGCTTTGATTGATGCAAGAAAAATCAATTAAAACACATACTTTAAATGCTTTCGTGATCAGAAATTTACAGCTCAATTCATGATTGATATTTATCTCCTCTGCGAAATAATATCATGAAAATATGGAGTAATTTTCCTTGGAAACAAACAAGAAAACATATAAATTTTCATCAGCAGAAGTTAGATTGAGACTGACATGAAAATGTATACTCTACCGAAAATCGTCCATGTTCGATTCAATCATTCCAAAAAATTGCTTAAGAATTGAGTGTGGAAAATCGTCCATGTTCATTTAATTGATTGTTTCATATGCCAATTTGCTTAAGAATAAGAATGTACAAAGAAATATAGGGAAACAGAAAACAGACTTTTGTTTCAATTAAAGGCTAGAAGTATAATATCACCTTCTTTTCGTTATTCCATATGAGCTCACGTGAAAGCACGTGCTGGAGGTAATCATAGAAAGCTTGCCAAGGCTGACCTTGGTCTGAAAGAAACCAAATTATAGATTTGAAGCTACCTAATTTCTGCCTAATCCAATTTCTTCTATAGCATTGTTACATAATTACATGTTGAATAAAGAAAATAGTTTGAAAGGGATTGTTTAGATAACAAAATCGATTCGTTTTCTTCTTCATTAAAAGATATGAAGTGAATAGATGAGATTCATTTTTCTCGTTGGACTTTTCCTATACTTTTATATAAAATATTGATCCGATTTCATTTAATTAAAAAAAAAGCTTAATTAATATGTGATTGATTTTTATGGAAGATAAACAACTATAAATTCGTTGTATACACACAATAAATTTTTCTGGTTACTTTAAAAATTTTGTGCTATTTATAATGAAATTATTATTTAAAAGGTATATTTCTAGTCGCAAGATATCATATTATTGATATTTAAAAGAAAAAGCAATATATATATATATATATATTATGAATTGGCTAGTCGACACCGCTAAAGTAAAATGTGCTTTGGATTTCAAATCAGTTTGATAGAAAACACATTAAAGATTCTTTAACAAACAAAATAAACATATTGAAGACATAAATATGTAAATGTTTCCATATTTTGGAGGATGAATAACCAATCACTATGAACAGAGAAGGACCAAAAAGTGGAAAATGGAAAACAATTTGGTGTTGGTATGAAAAAAAACGTGTGGGCCAGGGTTAACATATCTCTGAATAATATATAGATTAAAATTGTCTGTCTTCTTAATGCATATGCTAGGAAAAAAAGGAATAATCAACTTTTTTGGACCTCTAAAAGTAAATTTATTTCATCAAATATTATATGGAAAATGGGCAATACATGTGCTTGGAAGGGTCAGAATCAATATTTTCATCTCCAAATCAGGTTTTTTTATTTTTATTTTTTTATTTTATTTTAATTTTTTATTTGGTTTGGTTATTCTTTTCCAGCTGGTTTTAGTTTCTTTTATTATTAGTGAAGACAAAAAAATAAAAATAAAAAAATAAAAGAGTCCCATCCAGCCAAATTACGTGTACGTGTGCTTCTCCACCATTATTGGGACCCCAGTTCCCACCACGCGTGTTTATTTATCGAAAATTTGTTCATTGCAAGTTGGTGTGAAGAATCTGTCACATGCTTTTGTTCACTTATGTTTTTTGCTGCAAGTTGGTAAAAAACGCAACAGTCTGACATTGGTTCAGACAATGATAAGAATCCAATGCCAAGAAAATGAAATTTCATGTAGCAATTTCTAAATTTGTTTTTGAAGTATATAGCCTCTCTCTCTCTCTCTCTCTTTCTAAATTTATTAAATATACATATATGTATTGGTTTAACTAAATCAATTACATAATTCCGCAGAAAAAAGTGAGTGACAAAACGCATGCTTAAGAAACATTATTGTGAGGAATCATGACTATATATCTATATTTATACATATTTGCATGTAATATTAAATTCAAAATGGTTGAGTTACCATTCTTTTAAAAAATTTAAGTTAATGAATGCATCATTATTATATTTATATATATTTTTAATATCTTCGCTCATTTATAGATCCGATCATCTTTCAAATTCAATTTGAGTTTTTCATGGGAGTAATTGTCAAATCTAGAAACATAATCCAGCTTTATGAATTCTTTCTTATATCAAATTGAATTATATTAATCTTTTCAAAAGTTTTAAAGTTAATGAGAAAGGTATTATATTTATATATTTTTAATAGAAATTACACAATTGGAGATCCAGAATAGATCTTAATAGGGAATATATGCATGCTCTCCAATCTTCACTAATTAGCCAGAGATGAGCAATGTTTTTGTTAATTTCCTCTCAAATGGAGTCTCTGTTACCAAGGAATCACATGTAGTCATATTCATAAGTATGAAACTGTCCAAAATACATTATCCAATTGAAGATATTATGGCGATTCCAATTCCACACCACAAGGGTTTGGACAGAATGGGCAAAAGTCATTCAAAAGAGTTATGGAATCGGACAAAACATATTGGTCCATTCCGTATGCATAGGGGTGATTCTACTGCCACAGCTCTTGCATGAAAATTAAAGCTTTTCAATTGACTTTGCAGTACCTTTGATTGGCTTTTATTTACCCTCCAAAGATGCACCATTTTCCTAATGGGAAAAGTCAATTTATGCTTGATTTAATTAATTAAATAGGGGAAAAAAAAAAACAGGTTTTGTAAATTAAAATCTGGATCTCTCTTCGCATGCCTTTATATAGGTGAAAAGGCATTGAATCTTTACACTGACCCCTTGAATTCACCAAAGACGGCCTGTAACTTATCCGGCAAACGACTTTGAATCTAATGACAGATTTTGTTTAGTAGTTAATTAGTACTATGTTCATGCATATATATATATATATATATTATATTTATGTTTCTAGGTACTATATATTTATATATTAATTCTATGGGAAACAGACTGTAATACTTAATATTCATGTACCTTTGAAAATTGTTATTAACTTGTGTTTTACATTAATGGTGATATACAAATAAAGGACTATAAAACCCCAAAAATTGTACATATGAAACCGTACAATAACAAGCATGATTGTGATTTTAGCTAACTGATAATGACATTATGTTATAAACAGTCAACGTAATAATTCTTGTTATCGATCGACATTTTATCTTGACCTACATTTCACAATATCTAATCAACAATTTGTGTGGAGTTAGTGAATTCTAGCTGGAAAATTTAATCTAAAAAAACTTTCTAAAAAAATTATTGCTAACAAAGAAATTAAAAAAGTGACCCCAAAAAAAAAAAAAAAAAAGAGTAGATTAAGTTGTCGAAGTAATTCAAATTCTGTTTTTATTTAGCCTAGTTGAAATTAACAAACTGATTACTAACACTGAACTATATTTAAGAAAGATGTAATTGCTTCAAAAACAAGGTCTAATAAGCAATGTTAATTGGAAAAATCGCTTTATCAAATACCATCATTTAGGTAAAAAAATTTGAATGTTTAGTTAAATTACCAAAAAAAAAATAAAATTATCAAATACACAAAAAAAAAAAAGAAAAAAAGAAGAAGGGAAATTAAGATAATATGACAAAAGATACATAGAAACAAGTTAAACAACAATTTTGGGGTGGGATATATATATAAATATTATATACATAGAGAGTGCCATTGTCTGTTTGTAAAAGATTTTTCCTTAGTTTTTGGCTTATAATTCTTGTATTCAAAACTGTGTGCCATGGAAGCGGAGAAGATTCAGCAAAGCAACGAGTAGGTGAGAAACATCCCATAATTTCTTTTCTACCGACAAATCCTAATAACAAACTTCTAAAACTAAGCTAATCAATCAATTACTTTGAACGCCTAACAAAGTGTTTTTTTTTTATAGAAAGAACGCCTAACAAAGTTGAAATATTTTATTAATGTCATTTGCGGTCCCCAACGTATTATTTATTTATTTTTTTCATTTTAAATTAAAAAAATTATTCCAGACTCTTCTACGTACTGTATGATGGACATGGACACTACCATATCATATTATGTGCTCATTGTCTGATTTAATTTAATTTATTTCATCCAGTGCGTAAAACAAAAAGTTAAATAATTTATATAATATTTACATTAATTATATTAATTAATTTAATTTTTATCAGTACGTCATAAATATTATATATATATATATATAGTTAATTTTTAATTTATTGCATTGTTCAAAGCTTAATATTGGTTTTTCAGTCAATAATTTGTTGGGAATTAAAAGAAAATTAAACGTTATAATTATATGGAGTATGGACCTTTCGTTTGGTTGAATTATTTAGTTTTAAGGTTTAATTTGAAATGCTGAAAAGCTGGAAGAGTGACAACAATTAGCAATGACCGGACTATACGGCAATAATTAAAGGAATTTTATAGATATATATAGCCAAAAAAGAATTCCCATGGAATGCGGTAATTAATTAATTAATTCCATGATGTATCACTAAATCTAACTTTATACTATGATGTATCACTAAATCTAACTTTATACTATGATGTATCACTAAACCTAACTTTATTTTGAGACAGACACATTCACACGCGGATTCGATGTCATATAACATGTTAACTCTTGAGACTGCGAGATCTATTCTTCTTAACAAATTAAATTGACTATCTTGAAATATTATATATATACATATATATCTATCTATCTATCTATGTATATATTTATATACAATCCGTTTATGATGTGGACAGTTCTTATGCGAACCACAATATTTGTGATAATTTTTTATAGTATTGGAGATGATTTTTTAAAAAATCATCGTTAATACTATAAAAAATTATCATTAATACTTCAATTTTTATACCAACCGTCTCATCATAGAATTTTCATATTTACGTACATATATATATATATATATATATATATATAGTTGACATCAGGTATCAAATAAATCTATTAGGATGTGTAACCAAGTGCCATATTTTAATATATTATTATTTGCTTCATTTTAATTATTTGACTTTTAAACGTAAGAAGTTATGACGGTGGGATCTGGGATGAATAAATATATTTATACATTTAACGTCTATTTACGGATCCTATTACGTGGTTCGATGTCGTAGACTTGTAGGGTAATTAATTTATACCCCGAAACTTCCACAGCATCTGCAAAATGGAACATTTGACTGAAGTAGTTTAAACTACTTGTTACTGTCTCAGAATATCTTATTTGGTTTTAAATTGTTTATATAAATCAAACACATGTCCACTTGGTAGTAGAATATTGTTGACCATTTTCTTTTCTTGAAGGAAAAAAAAGAAAAAAAAAAAAGAAGAAAAAAAGGTGACCTGTAATGGAACTTAATTATTGCCACGATCAAGATAAAAACAAAATATCAATTGATTAATAATTAATTAAAAATCTCTAAGCTCAGTCTAATCTGTACGGTCAGGGCAATTAACGGACACCATGGTCGATTTTGCACCTAGCTTATGACATGACTGAAGATAAGCAGCTGCAGAGAGCGTCTAATTTTCAAAGTTGTGATTATAGCAAATAGGAAGTAATTATTGTCTTCCATGGACGCCATTATGGTTGTTAATTATTCACATCTTCTGTAACTTAAAAAAAAAATAAAAAAATGTCAAGATCTTACTCCATATATATATATAATTTTTACCTCATCTTTTATGTACTAACTTAGCTGATATAATACTTATATACTTTTTCATATTTATATCGATAATATTGTGGTTTGAGACACTATATTCCTCTCTCAAATCTACTTGATAACATTATTCAATTAAACAAATATTCCATGGATTTTTAATTTTTAAGTAGAAATTCATATTTAATATTCAGAAAATTACAGATATATATATTTATATATATATATTGGGAAAGGTTTCCATCCATATAAAAAAGGTAGACAACTAGTCAAGGATACAAGAAAGCTGAAAATCGTACATGCCTTGCGGTATTTAATTACACGAGAATGCAGTGCAGATCCTCAACTATATATGTTAAAAGTGTGTTTTAAGAAATTTTTACTGGATAATTTTTCCGAAAAGCATTACTTGGCCAATTTTGTAAGGATCAATATTATATTTTGAATATATCTTTTTTTTTTTTACGAAGAAATATTTGTATAATTATTTTTTTTTTGCTTGTAATATATTTATATGGGTTTTGGATAATTGTCTCTTTTGGGGATATTGACACATATATCCAGCTGTCCCATCACAAGTCTTCCGCAATATTACAATGTACAAGAAATCAAAAGAATCCCTGATCTTATGTCTCTTAAACACTGCTCTCTCTTCTTTTTTTTTTTTTTTTTTTTTGGGTCTAACTTCTAAATTTCTTAATTAAATTCTTTGATGGAATATTATGAAGATTTAATGAAAAGTATTATTTGTTATTATTGATAAATTATTATTAATTAAATTTGCATGATAAATGATAATTTAAATTAAAATATAAATATAGAAAATAATAAAATTAAACATTTGAATTAAAATATGTTATATAAATCGGTGATTATCATCAATTATGATAAATATTAAAATTCAAATTTAATTGAAAGGCATTCATGGGCATCTGTCTAGCAATTGATTTTATGTTTTTTCTTTGGTAATTAGCTAGCAAATTGAATTGATAGAACATAAAGATAAAGGACACTTAAAAAAAAAAAAAAAAAAAAGATAAAGGAAAAAAGCAAGCATCGCTGCCGTGTTGACAACTTGACATAAGTCCAAAATGATCAGACTTTTAGCTGCATGAATATCACACACACAAACATATATATATATATATATATATAGGATTATTGAATATTTCCACGATTTGAAAAGGTTGTCAATTGGTTGTCAATTATTGAAACGTCATAGTCGACATGAGAAGAGAAAAAAAAAAAAAAGAAAGCAAAAAGATCAAATTAAAGAATCTAAAAATGGACCACTTGAAAAATAAGCTTATTTTATTATGTAAACCATTCAACCTCCCGCATTGGCTAAAGAGGTTCCTAACATTCGCAACATACATATATATAATTAATTATATAATTTGCAAGTTTAATTTAAAACACAATACATTGCACTACAGCTGTCAAATACATGAAATCTGATTGAACTCCTATTGTGGGAAATCCAAACTTAGGGACTCTTTTTCCTTCTTTGTATGATAATTAAACGATCTTCGACAACCTCTTTCTTTATTTTGACATACATATTCTTCTTCTTTCCTGAAACAAATTTAAACAGAACAAATGTCAGTACTATTTAACACATGTAGCATAATACAATTTAATGCTATGCACCAACACACGTAACTTGATTAGCTTTGGCAGCAGAAAAAGCAGCTAATGATTGCTAATTTGAGTAATAGGCACAACTTTTCACAACAGCTCCTAAAGCCATATATTGTGAAAGCTCGTTTAAAATGCTGGGCAGCACTTGATAGGAATGAACTATTTTAAATTTTTGTTAGATCAAGCTTAAAAATAATTCAGTGCAATTTGATGCAGTCCAGCATTTCAAACCAACACTCGATTTGTCATTGTAGTTTTAGTTAGATGAAGAAGCTTACCGGGATGCATGCATGGATGCTATCGACCTCTCATTCTTCTAGTAGTGGTGAGGAGGAGGTGGTGATGCATAGATGTAAGCTGGAGGAGGAGGGGGAGGAGATTTGTACTTGTAAACCGGTGGAGGTGGTGGAGGAGACTTGTAATGGTAAGGCGGCAACTTAGGGGGAGATGGAACTGGAGGAGGAGGAGATTTGTACTTGTAAACCGGAGGAGGTGGTGGAGGAGACTTGTAATGGTAAGGCGGCAACTTAGGGGGAGATGGCACTGGAGGAGGAGGAGACTTGTACTTGTAAACCGGCGGAGGTGGTGGAGGAGACTTGTAATGGTAAGGTGGCAACTTAGGGGGAGATGGCACTGGAGGAGGAGGAGACTTGTACTTGTACACCGGAGGAGGTGGTGGAGGAGACTTGTAATGGTAAGGTGGCAATTTAGGGGGAGATGGAACTGGAGGAGGAGGAGACTTGTACTTGTAGACAGGTGGAGGTGGTGGAGGAGACTTGTAATGGTAAGGTGGCAACTTTGGAGGAGATGGAACTGGAGAAGGTGGTGGGGGAGACTTGTAATGGTAAGGCTTTTTGGGTGGAGATGGGTAGTGAACTGGAGGAGGAGGAGACTTGTACTTGTAGACAGGTGGAGGTGGTGGAGGAGACTTGTACTTGTAGACAGGTGGAGGTGGTGGAGGAGACTTGTAATGGTAAGGTGGCAACTTTGGAGGAGATGGAACTGGAGAAGGTGGTGGGGGAGACTTGTAATGGTAAGGCTTTTTGGGTGGAGATGGGTAGTGAACTGGTGGAGATGGGTAGTGAACTGGAGGAGGAGGAGATTTGTAGTGGTAAGGCTTCTTGGGTGGAGATGGGTAGTGAACTGGTGGAGATGGGTAGTGAACTGGTGGAGGCGGAGACTTATAGTGGTAAGGTTTCTTGGGTGGAGATGGGTAGTGGACTGGAGGAGGAGGAGACTTGTAGTGGTAAGGCTTCTTGGGTGGAGATGGGTAGTGAACTGGTGGAGATGGGTAGTGAACTGGAGGAGGAGGAGACTTGTAGTGGTAAGGTTTGGGTGGAGATGGGTAGTGAACTGGTGGAGATGGGTAGTGAACTGGAGGAGGAGGAGACTTGTAGTGGTAAGGTTTCTTGGGTGGAGATGGGTAGTGAACTGGAGGAGGAGGAGACTTGTAGTGGTAAGGCTTCTTTGGTGGAGATGGGTAGTGAACTGGTGGAGATGGGTAATGAACTGGAGGAGGAGGAGACTTGTAGTGGTAAGGTTTCTTGGGTGGAGATGGGTAGTGAACTGGAGGAGGAGGAGACTTGTAGTGGTAAGGCTTCTTGGGTGGAGATGGGTAGTGAACTGGTGGAGGAGGAGACTTGTAGTGGTAAGGCTTCTTGGGTGGAGATGGGTAGTGAACTGGAGGAGGAGGAGACTTGTAGTGGTAAGGCTTCTTTGGTGGAGATGGGTAGTGAACTGGTGGAGATGGGTAGTGAACTGGAGGAGGAGGAGACTTGTAGTGGTAAGGCTTCTTTGGTGGAGATGGGTAGTGAACAGGTGGAGGAGGAGAGTTGTAGTGGTAAGGAGGAGAAACAGGTGGTGGAGGAGAAGAGTAAGGATAGTTTGCACTGGTCTCTGAAGGGAAGCTGAGAGAGACAAAGGCCACTAAAAGAGCGATTAAGAGGGAGGTCAGTGGTGGTGACCCCATTTTTCCCATCTTTCCCAATAGAGAGAAAAGAGAGGAGGGTTGCTGGTACTGCATTTGAGCAAAGCCTCATACCCCTTTATATATAGTTTTTGTCATTAACCTCTACATGGCCAGCTAATCATGGTAATTACCAACAACTTAACAATTATTAATCCCCATCTTTGGTTAAAATACAAACAGAAGAAAAAAAAATAAAAATTAAAACGCCATTTTAATCATTTAACGTTACACATTGGGCTACGTACGTCAACTTTGAATATTATTTGGGTTGCTATAGAATACATTAACAACGTGTCTGGATTTGAGCAAAAAAAAATAATGTGTCTGGATCAATAGTACATTTGACTTGGGGTTTTGGACTTTTCCTGATATACATATATTTATATATATATATATATATATAAAATAAAAGCTTATGAATAATAATATATATGCTTGATATATACATGGTATTTACCATTCCACGTATACAGTGTGGTTTCTTTTTTTTTTTTTGTTGTAATGCAATAATTCAATTTTGCTGGAAGTCGTTGATGAATTTTTGCATATGAAAACAATTCTATGCATGAAACTTGATGCAAAGCTTTGAAAATGTGACCAGCTGGTGGCCTAACTTTTTTAACATATACTTTTCTTCTTCTTGTTAAGTTAGGGCACAGGAACTGGCGGCTGTTACTTTCATCTCTCTTTGTTAGAGTAATATATATATCTGGCCTCTACTTTGTCATATTCACTTTTGCATGGCTAGCTTTACTCAAGTTTTGTGGTCACAACATAAAACAGGGACTTGACCTCCATTTGCCCTGCATTTTTCCTTTTTCTGATCTTTGACTGTTCAAAACACATGTATTTAACCCATATAAAAAGCTATATGCACACAAAATTTTTTTTCTAATTTATCTGATAGAAACTTTTGTCCTCCTAGCTTCTTTGAATTCTTGCAAACAATTAATTTACAACTTAAACTTTCATCAAATGGGTCATTAAAGCTACAACAGCTCATCTTTTATTAAAAGCTACCTAATCATAAAAAACGAAACTTCATCAAGCATCAATATTTAATTGATCATAATCATTATCAGTTCATATTAATTAATACTCCTTTTTTTATGGATTTTTTTTTAATTATGAGGTTTTAATTAATCATGTAAATGTAGCTTAGTAGCGAAAAAAGTATATTTGTCCTAGCAATGTTTTGTCCAACAGTAATTTTGAGCTTGAATTCTTCTACTTTAATTGTAAAATATCTTACACTTTATCTTGAAAGGCATATCAATGTAAATGTCTATATTAATAACTTCATTTTTATTAAGTTATTTTTATTTATCCCTCTAACTCATAACTAAAAACATAATTTACCAAAGTGACCATGTAAAAGAAGCCATTTAAATCACCACAAAAATTTGTGAATCCCTCTGGTATGACATTTATTAACTTGAATATCCCCATCATTGGATATCCACATCATTTGAACATCCATATCAGTATATTTTCCAGCTTAAGCTGGGAGGTACATCCAAAAGATTAATTTTGTTACTTTTATAACCACAATTCTTCAAAACACAGTTTTCATTAATTCAGATCTATTTTTATTTACCTCTTAATTCTAACCAAACTTCTTAACTAGTCATCATTTACTTCATATATTGTGCTGATTTTTTTGGAGAACAAAAATTAATAAATCAGAAATGGCTCCACCAAATTACTGAAAAAGCAATGAATCCATCATCCATTTACGTACCCGTACAATCATAACATGCTTTAATTTAATTTAACTTGAATTATCATTAGCATAAAAGCAATATAAAGTCGGCCATTATCAATTTAATTATTATTATATATCTTTTTCTGTAGTCCAGTAATGATTCAGCATGTAGCATATCACGTGCCATTCACGTGGCATCGGTCACAAAGACATTCTTCCCTTGTGCTAACAATGAAAGAAGAGTCGGTGATGATTATGACTGAACCCAACGTAACCCCTTTTACCCCATTTTTTTCTTTCTCCATTTGAAAAGAATCAAGTATTTTGGTTTTTATTTTTGTTCTTTCTTTTTTTTTTTTTTTTTTTTTTTTTGACTACTTCTCTTGGTAGGTATACGTTTCCATAGAAAATTATATATAACTTATAAATATACATATACGTATAAACCTGTAAAATAAAAATGGTGAAAACAGTCCCCAAATACGGTATTGGAAGTTTTGATCGATACGTCTCAGACTCCAATTACCCACACTTTTCAGAATCAGAGAATGAATTCAACCAATTTTTTTTCTTTCATTATTTATTATTATCTTCCTGTTGAAAGACAAAAAGTATAGACTTCTAGCTTGCTTGCTGGGTAGAGAGTGATATATATATATATATATATATATATATTAATAATAATAATTATTATAGACATTAATAAATTTCAATGTGGTCATGTTCCACCTAAATCAACATGGGTCGAAGCTGAACGTTTTCTGGAATACCAGTCTTTCAATCCTGTCATCATAAAAGTACAGATAAGGAGTAGCTATCAAATTATTGTATATTATGTAAATTATATCTTTCTCTATGGTTTTGGTGTATATGTTGAGAAAACAAAAAAAAAATTGTGGAAACATATGATATTATAAAGAATAATTTTGAGAAGCCAGAAAATTTGGCATGCCATGTGCTAGCTAGCTCATGGACATATTCATATCTAGAAACTTTCAAACTGTGGAGACCCTTAGAAAATGCCACGCAAATAAGGTCTTAGATTTGCTTATCCAGCATTCAATGTGGTGGGGTAAATTGGTTAATTATTTGTTATGTGACAGTATGTATACATATTTTTTCTTTCTTTCCTTTTTTTTTTTACTTTTTGGGACAAAAATTACACACACACATGTGTCACCGTACTAGCTGGTCTAGACTTTTCTTCTATGTACAAACATGCTTTCTATCATAAAGCAACATTTTTACTTTCCATCTTGTAAATATAGAAAATTTTTTTCTATCTCAAAGTTTTTATTTTGTCCTATTTTATTTTAGTTTTTTGATATTTTAATTAGGGGTTTGAAGCCTAAATTTTTGCTAAAGGAAATAAAGACTTTACCACTACACTGTTACTATCCCCAAATCAGTAAAAAATTTAGTCCGTACTATAATCATAACACATTCAATACATTCAATTATACTAATTATCATGTCATCCATGTTTGTTAACTAGAAATGATGAATAATGTTATTCTTTAATCGTGGCATGTATAAACTATTTGGTAACTAATCTCAATCATTATTGATAACAAATCTATATTTTCAACTTTAATTTCTTTCATATATAAATATTCTTATTTCAGTTTCAAAAGGATAAGATTAATCACAAGAACCTCCCAACATGCACTCTTGACTAATCTCTGAAAGATTATAACAAGCTACCAAAGAAAGGTATACACATATAAAAGAAAAACTTGTACTAGCAATGCTTAAAATGTCCACTCTAAATGTATATAAAAATACAAATGCCAAAAACACTTCTCTTATATACCCCAAAATATATATTCATATATATATATATATATATATATATATATAAATTAGTTAGCTGTTGATCTGTATGATTAGTGTCAAGTCAATTAAATACGGTGTACACCAACAATTTTGTTTCACACATAGAACTTATATAAATTCCTAGTTCTATTAAAATACTATTTATAAATCACCGACATGAAAACGGAAGCAAGACAAGGATAATTTTGCAGCTCTGCTGCTGTGTATTATACTGGATATGATTAATGGTCAGAATATTATATTTTATAACTCACTAGGACCATATGAGCTTTGATGAGCGAACTAAAACTTCTATAAATATTTGTTTTATAATTGTCATTATTATCTGTCACAAATGGTAATTATTATATCATTATAATTTATTTTAACTATTTTATATTTTATATTGAGATCTATATATTACCAAGTAGGTAAATAGATATTTTAAATTCGAATATAAATATGGAGAACAGATCTCTTCGGTCCTTTGAACTATCCTTCACTTTTAATTAGCACTTATCATGTCATCATATTTTTCAACATAGGCTCCGAGACAATTACATAAGATAATATTAAAGATAACAAATAAATATATTAAGATGTCTAGAGTGAATATTTCATCTTATATTTGATTAAATTTATTCTTTCAAAATTCACTTAACTAGTTTATTATATTAATATGTTAACTAATAAAATATTAACACATGATATCTGATATGTATATATACGTGTATATATATATATACACGCAACTACTATAGGATTTTAGATCGACATGATGGTTTTACTATTAAAATTTTTTTTTTTGACTTTTGAATTGCTTTAAAAATTGAAATTTAAAAATTCATTTATGATTATCTGGATGTTTTTATTTTACCCAAATATAATTTTAATATGTTATTAAATCTGTATTTGATTAATAATTGAAATTTAAATTATAAACCTTAATTTAATCTAAATGCTAATAATGAAAGACCTTCTGCTACAACCTAAATCATCAAGTCGACTTGGGCCTAATTCTATATATATAGATTCCTTTCAGATGCATTTATACATGTATATGTGTATGTAGAAGTTAGTTATAAAACATAGCCCACACTACATGCATATCCATCATAAGACCCTAACTTTTCCGGTCTACTTGTATTTTTTGGTGAGATTTTTGTGTGATAAGACAGGGGTTAAACATAATCTTAAAGGCCATTAACGTGGGTTAGAAGGAGAAGTGAGAAACATCTCAGCACACCTCTTCCTTTTAGAAGATGATGGATATTGACAACTTGTTTGGTAAGGACAATCTCATTTTCGTCTCTCAACATCTGTTCAACCAAAAATATCCTTTAATTTATTAAAGAAAATAACTTGATTGAACTCTTGAATAATCTAAATTAGAAAATAGTGCAAAATGTTAGGCATATGCTTTTGAAAGATGCTGCCTAGCAGATTGGATGAAAAAAAGACAAAAGGAAAGAGAAGTTGATGTATCACTACTCCAAACAGGACAAGCACAGACAACATTTTTGCTTCTCTTTCTCACCCCACAATTCACAATATCCACAGCCCACAGGTAGTAACAGTCTTAGCGCATGAACAAGTATCCAAAGTGGGTTAAAAAATTAAAAAAAAAAAAAGGAAAAAAGAAGAAAGGAAAGGACAATGTTTTCTTATGGACGTTTACTTCAAGAGTACAGTTTTCTTAGTAAAAAACATGTATATTTGAGTGCCTAAAATGTAAATTTATAATTTTGAATCTCAAAAAAACAACCATGATATTCTCATCTACAAAAAGTGAAAGTTGTTCATTTTCAACTTTCCTGTAAGGTGATAAAGGGGATGACTAAAAATTATTCCTTCCCCGAACTCAACCTGCGTTCAAACTAGCTGGTTGTTATCCTATCAAATCCCATAATTAAATTTAAAAATGGTGATAGCTAGAAAAAAGAATGCTGAAAATCCACGTGGGTTCAAGTATTATACATACTCCTTAGATAATTCAATAATGAAGCACGTCTTTAAAAAATGTGTTAGGTATTGTAAACAAAATCTAAACATTAAATGCTTAAGAAAAATAAATATAGACTGGCGGCTAAGAAAGTTTAACATTAATGGCCTATTACATCCTAAGTCAAGAAAAAGGAAGTCCCTAAATAAATACATAGCAGTTTACTTCCGCTGTTTTGGGGTGTAAAATTCCATTTTCTTTTCTATCTTTTGGTCTAACATGGTGCGTTCTACCAACTTCTACTCTTACAAAAGGGCAAAAAAAAGAAGAAAATAGTATAGAATAATATTGCAGAGAAATATATATATATATATATATATATATATATATGCCCCACAAATTTATTATTGTCATAGCTTGTTCAAAGGGGACGAAGAAGAGACCCTGTCATTCTGCCAAATGTGTAAATTTACACTCAGACCTTCCACCTACTACACAAATGAATGGTGTGGGGAAGGAGTGGGGACTACATGTAACATGAACATTAGTCCTAACAATTAACAATTAATTACTTCCTATATAATGCAAATTTTTGTGTAATTTTCATTATTCTCTCTTTTTTAGTCTTTCTTCTCTTTTTGTGGGGTTCTTACATAAATGTAAGTTGCAATCACCTTTCTGACAAATTGGTACACGTTGGGATAAATCTAGCTACCACCATCATGATCTATATGTCCTGTCAAGTTAGTTCATAACTTGTCCTCTTTGATCCCCTTTCTCTCTCTTCTCTCAAAAGGAGAGAAAAATAATTGAAATGAAAATGTACAATGGAATAATAGAGAGCAGTAAAAGAAAGAGCAATGAACCCATAAATATTAGAGTTCTAGACTTTAGACTAGGTAGTAGCATGCAATAAAGAAGAGGACTGACTTGGAGTCTTCTTGGCCAAAATCCAGCCCATCTCTGCCCAAGAACACACGCTTGCTTATGACCTGATACAATTATATATATGCATATATATAACGGTCGGTTCTAAAATTTATAGCGCTTGACTCAAGGCAGCAAGCAGTAACTTGTGTACATCAGCAGGTACAGGATTCTGGGTCAGAATATTCAGAAAGCTCAAGTGATGAGCTAAGAGCATGTACAAAGGATCAACCATGGTTTTAGATTCTTGTGAAAATTTGGCAAAGAACTTCTCCAATGGAAGCAAGTCAGCATCTGATGTTGAACACATAACATAACTAATGTCATTTCAAAATACAGATAAAACACCCTAGGGTGTAATTCACAGTTGAGCTAGTCAGCTCTCATTGTGCCAATTGCCCTAGTTTGGAATCCAGTCACAGTTGGAGAGCTGGACGCATGACTAGTCCTATCAAATGCAAGGGTCTTGTCCATCTGGAACTTTGAATCTTTAGGATTGATAACATTTTTTTTTTTTTTTTTTTTTTTTCTGGTGAGTAGGATTGATAACATTTTTTCTACATGATAAGATATATGTTTTAAATGCCAATAAATACACCCATATAGCTCCTTCAACATTGTTAATAACCACAAAAGCTCGCTAGAAGGTGTAAATAAATCATTACGTGATTATGTTGAGATGGTCTGCCTGAACTTTCTGACTAATTTGTGTTAATAACATTTCTGACACAAAAACAATAAACTAACCAAATCATATGGGAAACAAAATCTCTGTTAGTTGGTTAAATGAAACCCTGCCCAGCCCAGTTTTCATTCTCCATTTGAGCTCAAGAAAATGTTGTATATACCCACACCATACAAAGACATAGATTGTAAAGAAAATTACTTTATACAATGAAGTGTGCATAGATTTCCCCATTTTCTTATTCTTAAACTGTTTCTCAATTTCAATAAAATTGGTTTCTGGTGCAGCGCAAACTCTAATTCTTAAATCACCCACATATAAACCTTTCTTATAAGCAGCAAGGGTATGGAACTTCTGAAATATATATAATATATTCAGATAGGCATTTAAATTGGACATAAAGTTGGACACGGGATTAGGTCCATGTTGCGCAATCCTAGATTTTCATGTGCCTAGCCTGAAGTCCCCCCAAAATCCAGAATGCTTAAAATTCTACGAGAGAAAAGGAGACATATATCATATGATAAAAAAATCGTTTTGCGTTACAAAAAATAATGACATAAACTAAAATCTTCAACTTTGCTACATATTATATGCCCATACATCAAGGGCTACATGTAAAGGGAAGTGTTTGATTATAAATTGTTCTTGACCCACCTCTTATAAGCTCGAGTTTTCAGAAAAGTTGTGTTGACTTTATCAGAGCTATTCTAGATCTTATTAGACCCATTCATCGTGTTGCATGTGATAGACTAGGCTACACTTGAGGAAAAATATTAATAAGGTACTTGTAATATCAATTGGATCTACTAACAATTGGATTAATGCTAACTTATGTATACATAAATAAATCACTTAATAGCATACAATACATTAAACATATTGCATATAATTAACATATATATATATATATATATATATATATTTTTTTTTTCATTTCTGATACATTTTCAATTTACATATTTGATAGTAATATTAAATTGATATTCGCTATATATATATAGTGTACGTAATATACGCATACATTTACTTATGAACTATAGTTTTTTTCCAAATGCTTGCATACACACACTAAAATATGATATTAGATTTGATTTTCTACTCAAATTTTATTTCCTCGTTATTAAAATTAGTATCTTTACCACCTTTTGACATTTACCGAGTGTGTCTGAAATTCTCAAGTACTATCTGGTGTTAATTATTTAAGAACAATTCTAGGCTTGTGGTTTAAGCCAGAGGCACAGCATGAAGATTGCTGCCCCTGTCTGGACTTGAGGTTTGTTGGTGGTTCCAACTTGGCCCAAAATTTGGCATGTGTTATGAAATCAAGCTAGGTCCAACATAGAACGTTGGCTAGGTCAAATGGACCAGTTCGGCCCATCTTAGAACGCTACAAAAGTGGGTTTTACTTTGTCAGTATCTGATTCTGAGCTTCGAAAAGTTGGTTCTTAAAGGAAAAAGAATTTATAAATTTTTGATTCTGAGCTTCGAAAAGTTGGTTGTTAAAAGAAAAAGAATTTATAAAATTTTATTTAAAAATACAATAATAATAATAATAATACACTTTTGGAGTTTGGACTCAAATAATGAAACAAAAGATCCAGGTCCAATAACCAGTCTACGCTATGAGTGTCTGCAGGTTGAACACCATCACCTCTGAGCTGATAGGAATATTTTTGGCTAGAACAATTGTCTTACCCGTTATAATTTTATGTAAACATTACACTACCATGTTCACTTAAAAAAATAAATAAATAAATAAAAAAGGAAACCAATGATCTCCTTCATATTTGTAAAATTTTAAATTGATAAAATATTTTCTTTTTGAGTGTTCCAGTATTATAATCTACCTCAGTTAATGCACCTAAATAGAAAACTATTTACCAGAATTTCAAAGAATAAAAGAAAAATAAAGAATTTGATTGTATTATGAATAAAAACAAAACAAAACCAAACAAAAACAACAAAAAGTTTTTGCAGGAATTCAAAACACAATAAGTTGGGTGTTTCGAGACAGATTTAAAATTAAACTCGAAGTTCTAAACATCAACCTAAAAGTTTAACGCACAATAGACCCCAAAACTAAATAAAAATAAAAAACCAAATTTAACCCAGCATCTGACACAGTATTAACCCTACAATTTATACCAATCTCTCTACTTCAGAATATCAATAAAAAATTAATAAAGTTTACTACAGCAATTTTTCATGAAATTGGGCAAGATGGACATGAAAATTTATGAATCTGATTGCTCAAATAGAGAATATATACTCAAAATTTTCTTCATTTCAATCCCTCGATACAATTTGCATTTCAAGTGCTCATGACTATTGTGTGCCCAAAGTTTGGTCAATGGATTTGCGTATTTGGGGTATAATATGTCACAAAACTCCAAAAGGAGGATAACTAAAAATGTGTACCAGTAAATATGATCTGCATTCAACCTAGACGTCTCTCACTGCCTAAAGTCTGTTCACCTCTTACCACGCGATCCAGAACCAGATCTAGGTCCTGGAAATCGAGAAAACTGCAACCTCAAGTAATTAGAACCAGGGTTGAGTTCATCCATTTCATAGCCTGTGCCATAAAATTAATATTAATCAAAAATTGTCTGAGGGTAAGCTTCCAAGTCAACATAACATTACCCAGCAGCTCTTATGCGTGTCAAAATTGTGTGGTTCAATCATATGATTGAATAAAATCTTATTAGCTCAGTACATATTAGATATTATCAGTCTACATTTGCCTTGACTAAAGAATTAAGTTCCCCTAATACAATTGACAATGAAGATTAAAGAGAAACAAAAGCTATCACCTTGCAAGGCACTCATAGCAGTTGCTGCACAGGCTGGATTTGCAAAATCCACGAAACAAAGAATGAGCGGATCACCACCTCGCTGCATTATGAATGAATCAGAATAATAGAATGAAGAATCTTACAATCAGGTCAAAACAAATTGTTTATTCTGATCCAAAATCAACTTACGTGTTTGGACTCTTTACTCACAAGTCTCACTTCTTTATAACCCACAAAAGGGCGGAAGATATCTTAAAGTGAGCTAAGGATCCAGAAAAATTAAATAAGAGTTTAATCAAATAATATTGAGATAGAGATAAAATTGGAAAAACAAAAATAACAATAATTCTTCATTAGCGTAATTAAATAAAAAAAGGATACGAGCTACTTCCCTTCTTGTGCTGTCAGGAGGAAGTCCTTCAACGTATAAGGTGTTGGAAGCATCTGGAGGCAAAGGGGTCCTTTCCTGACCTGGCCTAGCCATTTCATCCACAGGAAGCTGATCTACAAAACCAATATTTTGACCATTTCGTGCTAAATCCCGAACCACATCGCCATGACGACCCATGAGAGCATGATTGGCAGTTGTAAGACGAGGCATTCCACCACTAAAAGCCCTTTCCAGTCCAACTCCACCAATTGCATTGGCTTCTTCAGAAGCAAAGGAAGAATTTTGCTATTAAAGAAAAAAAAAAAAAGAAAAAAGAAAAAAAAAGAGTAATTAGTTAAACATGCAATTAGATAGAAAGATCATGGAGGAAAATAAGCACAGCTTTAAGTTAAGGGATTACAGCACTCTGGAGATAACGATCATAGGCTGAATCAATTGCTTTTGTATTCCTCACCGCCCCAGTACCAACTTTAACATGATTGTTATCTCGTATTAAATAACTATGCATCTCATGGCCTGAAGGCTGGCCAGAAGGGGTGATATCTGCAATATTGAATATGATATAAGCAATCAATATCAGTTGCGTGCATGGTTATCACTGAACAAGGAAAAAATGACACCCAAAAAAAAAAAAAACAAAAATGGGGAGAGATTTCCCAAAAGACAATTGGAAGAAAGAAAAAAGGACATAAACTAATAGAAGCAAAGAAAGAAAGGCAGATGAGTGCTGCAAACCAAAATTGTTATTATATTTGGAATATTGAAGATATTAACAGTCAAAGTCATGAAACAAATGAAAGATACCCTCTCAAAGAAAGAAAATAAGATTTAACTGCTCCGCATGTGACAACTAAAAACTGTTTATTAGTCAACTTCAACACGGCACCATGGTCTAGACTCTCCCATAAAAGCACCTAAAAGTAAAATAACTAATTGATTTTATAGAGTGATGGCTTAAAAATTAATCAATTAAATGTAGGTTCATAAACACCAGTTGCATACAAATAAAAAATTTCTTTCAAATAAATAAAAGCATAGACCAATGACAAAAGGAAGACAGTAACCAAAAACTGCTCATATTAGAATACTAGGGGTATTCATTGGATGAATCACATTATAACCATTGCAGAACACTAGTACCTATTATCAATTTAGTTTTTCAATTGAACCAGAGAGAAATGAGAAGATCAAATACTTTCCAAGAAAATTGCAGTTATAGTTCACCTAAAAGATAAAAGGAAAAAAATAAAAAATAAAAAAGAAGTAAGATCATACAGAATGCATTGCTTGTTAAATAGTCCCAATATTGTATGCAAAAACACAATTGAGGGTTTTTCAGCTCTCACACGCAACAAATTCTTACTTATATAAGAACATATAAATGGTTTCTTAAACCCCTTGTGTATCCTAGCCTAGTTTTCTAACTGATAGTGCTTGAATCTTGTTAACCCTCGTTTCTATAATGAAAAACAAGGCTTTAAGCTTTCAGGATTCAACGCCATAAATACACACACACACACACACACACACTCTGGAAGAATATGAATACAAAACCATACTGAGCCTAGCCTGGCTCACATGGACATAGAAAAACATCAACAACCACATAAGGGTTTTAAAACCTCTCCAAGACACACAAATTTATTATAAACACAAAGCAAGAGGGTTTTTAAAACCAAATGCGAGAATTCAAAAGAAAAAAAAAGAAAAAAAGAAAAAAAAAGGGGCCAATGGAGCAAAGCACATTGGCTTCCAAATCAGAGTTTCTTACCCAAAACTGAGAATTCACAAACAAATACAACAAACTACATTAGCTTCCAAATCAGAGTAAAATGTAACATAACCGGATCAATAACAAAGCCTCCTTCAAATTAAATTGTTTTGAGAAGGCGTACCAAAATTAATCAAGGCTTAGGGGAAAAAAAAGAAAAAAAAAAAAAGAAAAACAACAACAACAACAACAGCGTACCATAGTCGGAACGGGGACGCTTATGCACTCCTCCAGACGAGGGAAGCAGAAACTGCCGATGGTTCCAGAATCCCTCCGCCATGATTGTTCTGCTGTAAGATTAAACAACAAATTTTTTTTTTTTAAAAAAAAAAAGGCAATGATATTATTAAAACCCTAAATTGGTAGAACCTTGGCGTGAAGATTGGTAAAGCAAATTTTGCCCCAATTTCTCTTCTTTGCTCCTTTTGATTTTTATTTTTCTTAATAAAATTAAAAATTGTAAAAACTATTTTTTTTTTTTTTTTTTTTTTGGGGTGGGGGGGAAGCCCGGGGTTTGAAATTTCTGGTCGTAAACGTTCTGATTTCGCTCTCGATCGGCTGATATTTTCTGAGCTTCGCCGCCGGATCTTGCAGAGGTGTGCAAATTTTTCGGACCGCGTGTATTATCTTTTTTCCTGATTTGGTGTATGAGACCTCACTTTTTTCTCCGTAATTTACTAGTAGCGTTCCGCCACGTCTGATACGCAGACACGTGGAGCCTATCATTGTGCTGTTTTATTGAATTATTATTATTATTATTATATTTAAAAAAATTAAAAAAATATCAATAATTTTATGGTTTAAAATATTCGATATTTTTAAATTTGTTTTTATAATTTTATTTTATAAAAGAGTGAAAATAAAATTTAGATTCGAAATGAAAATGGATAAAATTTCTATAATATCCATTGAAATTTTTGAAATTTTATCAAAATTTACATAGAAATTTTCGTAAAATATTTATATTAAATCCTTAATAATTTTGTTAAAAAAATCTATAATTTTCATAAAAATTTCGAAAATATCCAAAATTTTTTTTAATTTTTTTAAAAAATTCATAAATATTATTATTATTTAGTAAATTTTTTTATCAAATTAACTTCATCGATAAATTTTTTTACCTTTTAATTGCTTTTTAGACATTTAGTGATATAAATAAAATAAAATAAATTAAATTGAATAACATTAATAAGTTCTACTTATTGAATATTGATAAAGCAAAAATATAAAGATTGTAGATTATATTTTTTAACCTGACAAATTTTATTGTCAGGAATATCTATTTTATAAATGTGGATGAATAGATGATGAAATATATACATATGAAATAATAATGTTTATTTGAAAAAAAAAATTCTTGACAATTCATAAGGTTTTTTTTTATTTTTATTTTTTAACATTTTTGAAAAAGTTAGAAGAGGTAGTGGCCAAAGGGAATCACTAAGTCGAGAAGTTGGATTAAATCCATTTACAGGTGAACAGTATTACATGCATGCAACAAAAGATGAAGATCATGAGAGTAAAGATGCAGGTTAAGGATTCGGTACTATTGGAAAAGACTATAAACGTAAAGAGAAATCTATAATGGAGATATCACAACAAGAAAAAAATTCGATTTCTATGAATTTTGAATCTATGAGGGTTGGAAATCATTTTCATAACCCTTATTCAATGGATATTTATGGAATGTCATCAAGTAGCAACTCATGGATATTATCTTAAACTCAACCATCACAGAGTAGTAGTTATGCACATAGTTAACCAATAATACAAGATCCATATGGTTGACATATTAATAATTATATGCAAAATTATCAAGGAGATATATTTTTTCATAACTACTTTTTACATTTCACATCTTAAAATTAAAATGAGGAAGAAACCGATAATTTTCAACCATCCAGAAGTTATATATGGTATTAAGATGACATTTTATGAACTACAATGTAATTGTAATAATTGTTTTATATATTTTAGTTAATAAATAATTTTATCATATATGTATTTTTGACATATTTTTATTAATAATAATTTATCTATGGTAATTAATGCTTATTATAAATCAATTTACTAAGAAAAATATAACATCCATTTAATATTTTAGCAAGTTTTATAATTGATGGATTAAATAAACTAATTCTAAAGTTTCAATAAAAATTTTTATAATTTTTTATAATGTTTTTCAATATTCGATATTTTATGATATTTTCATAAAAATTTCTGTATTTTAAACTCTCGATATTTTCATCGATATCGATTTTTTAAACCTTGGTTTTACTAACTTTAAGCATTTTTGTTATTACCCCAAAAAAAAAATTTAATATTTTTTCCTTTAAAAAGAAAAGAAACAATGTTGCATGTAACATTTTTTTTTTGAATCATCCATTTTAACAAATATTTAGAAGCTCAACAATTTGAAACTTCTATTAGTTTTCTTGTTCCTAAGAGATGTTTTAAAGCTATAATAATAATAACAAGAATTCGAATCTTTTTTGAATCTTTTTTGTTTTTTGTTTTTTATTTTTTTTATTAACTTGATCAATTTTTTAAAAAAGAAAAATTAACTAAGGAAATAAAATAAATCAAGTAAAAAAAATTGCTTATGAAACTAAGATGGAATTCAATCATTAATTGAACAAAAATAGAAATAAAAAATAAAAGAAAATAGAAAAGAAAATCCTTATCGTAACAAAAATAAAAAGAATAGTGTTATAGATACTAACTAATATATTATAATATTTAACAAATGATGAAATGTCATCATACTATTGGTTATATTCAAAAAATAGTTATACTTATTAGAAATCCAACAATTTGAAACTTCTATTGGTTTTCTTATTCTCAAGAGTTGTTTTAAGTTTTAAAGCTATAATAATAAAAATTAAAAAGATAATATTTGTTATTATTGGTGAAAATTGCAAGTGGGATATACCGTTTGACAATTTAAATAGCTATCCAAAATAATTTACTTTTTCAAATTAGAATTAATACATAATTAAATATTGCCAAGTAGCAATTACCATACGTCTCGTTGATGATTGTCTTTGTTTGGCAAAAGTTTATTGTTGATTGTCATCACTAGTTGCAAATAACAATACATATAAAATTTTAAAAAAAAAATGTTAGAAGCACTAATTAGTTTACTATAATTTTTAATCAAACGATAAAAGGTCATTATACACTTATCACTTTAAGGATATTATTGATTGTCATCACCAGTTGCAAATAACAATACATATAAAAATTTTATAAAAAAAAACGTTAGAAGTGCTAATTAGTTTACTATAATTTTTATATCAGTTTCATCCAATAATACCCAATAAATTAATAAGTCAAGAAGCATAATAAACATGATAAACCTGTTAAACCATTAAGAAAGGGTATTTTTATAATTATGCAAGTTTTTATAATATTAAAAAAAACTTAATTTATTATTTTAAACATGTATGAATATATATTTTTTAAAATTTAATTATTTTTAAAAAAAATCTAAAAACAAACGGGTGTATTTATAAGATTTAAAATATATCTATATATTTTATTATTAGAAATCTAAGTCAAATTTGAATTTTCAAATTTATATAAATTTTTAATAGGTTAACGAGTCGAATGATAGATTATATGATAATTTAACTAATAAGTTTAGTTTTACCTATTTCCATATAAAAGTTTAACAGATCATATTCGGGTTAATTGAATTTCACACGAATATTAAGAACACGAATCAATACAATACGTTGTCAGGACTAGTAAATAAGTTGGTAGACTAGTTGGTATTTCTAGTATTAAATACTATATATCTCAAAATTTAGATGGGTTGACTATCTTAATGAATAATATTAAATATCATGTATTAATATTTGATTGGTTTATATTTAGTTATTTTTATCTCTTCAAGAATTCACTTATTCATTTATAATTAATTGTTTTATTAATATGTTAACCAATAAAATATTGAAATACAATATTTGGTATATATTCTTATAGGCTTATTTGATAAGACCTATGAGACCTGAAGTATACAAGATAATAAAAGGCAAGAACAATAAACAACCATATATCACTATGAGGCACTGGTAGCCTATCTTATTGGCGAAATCCATTTGATGTCCAATCATATATCACTCGGGTATGGAACGGTGATGGTTCGAATGTAAAGTAAATCTCTTTAACAACCGAGACCTTTTCATAGCAGTTGACTTTAGATTTGTAAGAACTCTGAAATTAACGATGCTCTAGTTATAACAATCTTATAATGGATTATCTCTTAAGAAATCTAAACAAAATCCCATACTATCTGGAGTTCGATGAGTATATGGGGAACAATATCAGTGGAAAGAGAGTGGAGAGATGTTACTAATGGTATCAAAGTTTATACATGGTTGAAAATGTTCCAGCTAGGATATTAGGTCCCAAAATGGATGTATTGTAAAATCTGTGAGTCCTAAATGATGCAAGACAAGAAAAGGCAAGACCAACAAATAATATACTAGGATAGATTGTAATAACCAGGGGTTGAACAAATGTAATGCCGCCAGGATAAGAATAGATAGGTGCAAGACACTAACAGGCTACTTTACAGGTGAAAGCCACCTAGTGTCCAATTTTACATCGCTTAAATGTGGAATGAAAATTGTTCAAATGTAAAGCAGACACTTTATTAACAATCGAGACATTTTTAAAGAGGTTGGGTTCATGGTTTATTAGAACTCTAAATTTAAACATGCTTCAATAAAAGCAATTTTAGAATAGGTAACCTCCAAAGAATTTCGAACAAAACTTCATATCATTTATAAGTGCGATGGGCCACTACATATTTGACATCCCTAACATTACACCTACCTTAATATATGATAACTAAAATCTGAATTGGTAAAATAGAAATCTATAATATTATATTTATGACCATTAACGCTTACTATACATTAATTGATTAAGAGAAATATAAAATTCATTCAATATTTTCGTAATTTTTTTAATAATTTGATACTTAATTAATTAAATAAACTAATCCTAAAATCTCAATAAAAATTTTTATTTTTTAAAATAAATTTTCATAATTTTTTATAAGTTTTTATCGATATTCAATAATTTTCGATATTTACATGGATATTTTTGTATTTTGAACTTTCGATATTTATGTAGATACTGATTTTTTAAATCTTGAGTCTAGGTATTAAAAATATTTCTTTCTCAATTTATCAAAAAAATAAAATGAAATATAGATTTTACGAGGAAAAAATATAGTTGAAAAGTTTTTAAAAATCCATATTTCAACTCATTTTTACAATTTATTTTCCACAAAATAGTTATTTATTTATTCATTAGCTTCATAATATTAGTCTATATTTAAGTATCATCAAACTAACATAAAGTAAATAAAAAAAAAAAAACAAAATGGAAAAATAGTAGAATTAGTATAGAAACAAATTGATTAAGGTGAGAATAACAGATTAAAATCCTGAAACTGTAATCACAAGTTTACAACCAACTTTTACAAAGATGAACCACAAATAACCAAAGCTTTTAAATTATTAGATCATTAAAAGATCTAATTAACACGTTGAAAAACAAACTATCAGATACTCAAACAATAATAATAATAAAACTCAAAATCATCAAAACTCATCATCTAGAATGATCAACTCTGCTATCAATTCTTTAATTGTTGCTTCAGTCTCACAAGCTCTATTGATTGGGCAAGGGTGAACTCAAGAATATCATTGATTTGTAGGAATTAAGGTAAGTCCAAAAAAAAAAAAAAAAAGAATCCCGAAATGATAGCGCAAAAACGTTGAACCTTTACTTAAGGGTCCGTTTGGAAAATGTCAAAGTTGAGAGGAAAAATGATTATTGGGATTTAGTTTCCTGGGATTCAGTTTCCTGATAATTAATTTTTTTCTTGGTTTGTTTGGTAAGTAATAGGAAAGTTGAGATTTATAAGTAATTAAATTTAAGAATATATAATAAATTAAGGGTAAATATGTATTTTAAAAAAAATTCAAAACTAATTTGTCTGGAATTTTCAAAATGACACTGGAAACAACTTTTCCACATATTTTTCTACATTGATGGAAATCTAATTCTTTGGACCCATACTTTTTCATCTTACAATAAATATCCAAATAAAAAAAAGTTATCATTTTTCTAAAGAAATTAGATTTCCACTAATTTTATCTCTATCCAAACATGCTGTAAACGTTTTTTAGTGCAAGCCTATGAAATTTTTAATTTAACATATTTAAATACCAAAAATGCCCTTTGATTGTTAAATTTGATGGATTAGAGTCAACGGAAGGATTTTTTTTTTTGATAACTCTTTAAGTTGAAAGAAGGTTATTGATGAATTTTCAAAAACATGGCATTTAAGCTTAATAAAGGTAAAAATAAAGATGTGTCAATGAAATTTGCCTTGTATACATAATAAAAAAAGATATATTTTCAGTTATAATTTTTTATAATTTCTTATTTCTTTTTTTTTTCTTTATTTTTGGATGAGTTTTAAATATTAATTTTTCAAAAAAAATTAAAACTAAAAAAAAAAGTATACGAGAAAACAAAGTGGGAATGAAGATCCAATCACAACTACCCAATAAACGAGGAATTGAGCAAAGATGAGGACCATGATGATTCCCCATGGAGTAGGGATCGAGGGATGCATCTCGACTTGCCCCCTTACCAACCCTATGCACTATGTCAGATGAAGTGATAGAGATTAGTTAACCCATCAAAGGAAGTTGAGGTTGCTTTTTATTGTCTTTTTCTTTTGGTTTTAGATTATTACACGTATACAAAGGATTTTTGTTTTTTTTGGTGGCTAAATTCTTACAACAGAGAAGGAGAGATTTAGGCCAAAAAGAACAAGGATATTCAATGTTCCAATAAATAAATCAGTCAAAGAGCATAAAAAATGAGCAATTGAATTACAATTTCTTGGCATCCACTATATATTATAACAATTAAAATTAGATAACTTTTTGTAGATATCTTGTAATGTTGAAATGTATTCCAATGAGAATGATTTTCAGATAATAAGATTGCATTAATCACAACTTGACAATCACCCTAAAAAATTACCGTTTTCAAACCTTGACAAGTTGCAAGATCAATAGCCCATTCTAAAGCAGTACATTTAACAAGATCAACATTTGAGTTTGAAATTTTTTTAAACCACATTTTTAGAGCATTTCCCCAATGGTCTCTGGCCACTACTCCTATAGCAAATGCATCTTGGTTAATCGAAGCATCAAAGTTTAATTTGATAAAATTATATTGAGGAGGTCACCAATTTACATTACATGAAAGTTGAGCCTTAGGAGACAACTTTTTAACTGACTCTGCTGTAGAAAAAAAAAAAAAAATTCCTTCACTCTAGAATTTAGAGTATTGATATCATGAGTTGGATAAAGAATTTTATATTCTTGAAAACCAATTGATTTCTCTCTCTCCAAATAAACTCTATAATTGGAGTGCTGAAAAGAGCGAATTCTTCCTTCTTCTCTGTTTCAAGGGAATGATAATGTGGTCAAAAACTGGAATTTAAAAAATCCATAAATGAGCTAAACTCCAACTGATCCAACCTGAAACGCCATTTACTCCCAAACAATAACATTTTCACATAATCACATCTGATAAATAAGTGCTCTACAGTTTCAGCACTTTGAAAACAAAATTCACAATCATCATTCAAATTAACAATGTGCCTTTTTAATGAAGCTTTGGTGGATAAACCCAATTTTGCAATTTTCAATAAAAATACTTTTAGCCTCTCATGGGTATTAGTCTTTCACTGCAACTTTTATACCTGAGAATGGTCCAGATAAAAATTGCTAGCATTTATCTCCAAGTAAGCTGATTTAAATGAAAATTCTCCTTTTTTGGTAGCAAGCCAAATAAGTCTATTTGCAAGGTATGATCTTGCCCAATGAATATTCAAGATAGCTTTTACACTTTCTTCATCAAATATTTCTTTTACTAAATAAGCATTCTATGAAAGACTATCTTAGCTCTTTAGATTGTTCACCATCAAAGAAAAATCATCTATGCCCTTTGAATGTAGAGAAGGTCTAAAACCTGTTAATATAGGAATTCAAGCATCTTTCCAAACATCCACAGAATGTCCATTTCTAACCATAAAGCAAGCTTTTTGTTTAATGGCTTTTCTTGTAGCTATAATTCTTTTCCAAGTATATGAGCAATTCTTGCTAATCTTACAATGCAAGAAACTATCCAAGCGACAATATGTAGCCTTTAAAATTTTTACCCATATTCTATCTTCATTGATAGCCATTATCCATCCCAACTTTGCTAAAAGAGCAAAGCTGAAATCAATAATTCTCCTTATTCCCAATCCTCCATAGTATTTTCGTTGACAGATTTTATCCCACGCAATTAAGTTGTAACTTTTTGAAGAACTATTAAAACCCTTCCACCAAAAACTTCTCAAAATAGAATCCATTTCTTTGTAGAGCTTCAAAGGAAGTTGAAATTTGGACATAAAATAAACTGGTATTGTTGATAAATCTTCCCTGACCAAAGCCATATTGCCAACTTGAGATAGAAGTCTTCCTTGCAAATGCTCAACTCTATGCTTTAGCTTTTCCTTAAACCTCTTAAAAGCTTGCACCTTGCTTCTACTAATGAATAATGGATTTCCACGATGAACAACTTCCTTGTTAAGTCTCTTAAGGTTTCATAGACTTTTAATTGTTGCTTTAGTCTTTCCACTTTTTGTTTTCAAAAAAAGGATCCCCCATTTCGAACAATTAATATCTTGTCTAGACCTTTTGGCATATTTGTTAATGCAATCAAGAAGCCTTGCTGATTCCTGAACATTCGGCCTTCCAAACAGTATAATATCATCAACAAACAATAAATGTGAAACAGCTGGAGCAACAGAAGCTACTTTAATACCATGAAAATTTCTTCTATATTCCTCCACAGCTAACATCCTTGACAGAGCCTCAGATCCCTGTATAAAAAGATATGATGAAAGTGGATCATCATGCCTTAGGCCACGAGGAGCCAAATTTACTTCCATTAAGTAAAAGAGAAAAAGAGGATGAAGACAAGCATTGTTCAATCAAATTAATAAAGCTTGATAAAAAAAAAAATTTTTTGTAAGCACTTGAAATAGAAAATTCCATTCCATTTTATCATAAGCTTTTGACATATCCAATTTAATCCCCACCAAGCCATGTTTCTCTCTAAAACTTTTGATCTTATGAATTGTTTCTTGTGTAATGATTGAATTTTCAGCAATCCACCTCCCTAGAATGAAACCTGACTAAAAAAGTGATACAATCCTCTCCAAGTGAGGTCTTAATCTCAAAGCAAGCAACTTTGGAACAATTTTATAAGTCACATTGCAAAGACTAATAGGTCGTAATTGGTTGAAAAGTTGTTTACTTAATTGGATTTGGGAATAAACACAATAAAAGTTTGATTAATTTCTTTAGAACACGCACCCTCCTCTAAAAAAATGTTGAACAAAATCCACAATCTATTTTTCAGTCTCTTTCCCATAATGTTGAAAAAATAATCAAGCTAATCTGGTTGGAACCAGGACTTTAAAAGGATTGATAGTCTTGATAACTCGTAGAACCTCCTCATAAGTCGAAATTTTACAAAGCTCCATATTTTCCTCTTTTGAAATACAAGAATTAAAAAGGTTATCCAACTTCCTAGGAAAGATGGCTTTGAGCATTCCCATAACCTTTTTAATTTAGAGAAAAGGAAATTACCAATATCTTCTCTATTATCCAACCGATCTCCATCGTCATTCTTAATTGATAGGATCATGCTCTTTCATCTTCTATTAATAGTTGAAATTTGAAGAAATTTAACATTCTTATAACCTTCTTTTAGCCATGACTCATGTGATTTTTGCCACTGAATAAGCTCTAAGCGCTTTCTGGTTTCATCCAATTCATCTTGCATGTTTTTTTCTTGAACTAAATTTTCTGAGTGGCTTCTTTACCTTGAATTTCTGCAATGTTCTGCTCCAACTTCCGAATCTTAGTTTGACAAAACCAAAATGATTTTTGTTCCACAAATTTAGGTCCCTTTGTAATAAACTGCAGCATTAGTCCTCTTGTTCTTTTGCCTTCCATATATTATGGACTACTTTAGAACTTGAATTATCTTTAGCCAAAGCAGCCAGAAATCTGAACGGTCTTGGAAGATAATTACTTTCTTGTTTCAATTGAATTTTTATAGGAGAAGGATCAGATCTACAAGCATCTAAATGTGTTATACCTACTCGAGGGAACATGGTTCTTCACTCACTATTCCATAGAGCGCTGTATGTTTGCATAACCTGCCTTTTTGTTGCACCAAGTAAAGCTATTTCCTACATATCCTCGATGAATAGCCCTTGCATCAATCATAAAATTCTACAAATACTAATTCCTCTTAGAATTAACTTGCTTTCCTTTTTTTTTTTTTTTTTTTTTTTTTCTCTTCTTGACTAATTACATCATTAAAATCTCCAATGCATAACCACGACTTTGTAACTCCATTAACAACCTTATTTAATTCTTTCCAAAAGGCTTTTTTCTCTCTCGAGTAAGGACGGTAGCAGCATTCAAATAAGATAGTTGTTTCTTTCCCATAACCCAAATCAACATGCACACATATGATTTTTTTTGAAGCATATTTAGCATTAATGTTTACCTAGGATTTCCAAAAAAAGGTGCTAACCTTCTAGATTGAACCTCTGCAGGAACTGTAATCATATGATCAAAATATATGTTTCGTTTTAATTACTCCATTCTTTCTAGGAATGCTTTAGCCTTCATTAAGAATAAAATATTTGGTTGATGTTTCCTTACTTGGCCCCGTAGAGCCTAACTATTGTGACTCTATTAATGCCACGATAATTCGAAGAGATAAGACTCATGGCTCTTCCTGGGGTTTGATAAAACATGCCTCTTCAGCCTTTTAGATGACACAAGAATCAAGAATTGTCCCCCCTTCATATGCCTTTTCACATTCAATGTGCCCCATGGAATTTTCATTGTTTTGTATCCCTAGGAGATTGTATTCTAGCACTTACCTTAAGTCTTTGCTGCTTTGTTACTCTTGAACTATTGGCACTACTACTGCCAATATTAAATTGGGCTGACAAGCTCTCCATGCCATTTGAATTAAAAATGCTACAAGAGTTCGTGAATTGTATCTCATGGTCACGTAGTTTATTGCATAAATTATTATTCTTTTCCATTACAGCCCACATGGGCTGACTAGTCTTAATAGGCTGTTTCTCTTCAGAACCATGGTCTAATTTTCTCTTGAAGCCTGATAAGATTTCATAGACTTGGGCCTATGTGAAACACTCCATATTATAGTGGGGAATTTGGCCTAATACCCTCATAGAGACGAGGTTAACGATTTTTACCCTCTCATTTGGTATCTTTTTTTTTTTTTTCTACCCTTTTAATTTTTGATAATCCCAAAATACCCTTATATCCAAATTAAATATTTTTATTTTTTATTTTTTTTCTTTCTTTTCTTCACTCGACTTTTCTCTTCTCCTTAGAATCAATATCCAGCCCATTAGGAGCCCTCTGTTTCTTTTCGCATTGGCCAGATTGTATGCTTGGAGACTGTGCGTTTTGAAGGAAATGGTGAAGAGGCGACTCTGAGAGAAAACTGTAGGGTTTTAGAGAGCCTTAGGAGCAGAAGCAACAGGTAGGCAATAGCGAAGTAGGAAAGCATGAGGCTCATTCGATCAATCACTGGTAATCTTCTCCTCTCCATTTTCAAATTCTTAAGCTTTTCCCCAGACATTTTCTTACTCGTTTTGCTAATAATGAAATAGTTTTTTTTTTTAAATAAATAATATATTTTAGATTGTTATAATTCAGGGCAGCGTAATTCACTGCTGCGAGAGGTGGGACGGTGATACTTCAGTGCGGCTTCAACAAAGGAATACGCAAGGAGGAACTATGCAAGCAATGTCTTTGAGTATAACACTATTATCGGTTCTCTCACCGCGCAGAGAAGGTAGATTCTAATTTTGATTTTCTTTTTGTGGTTTTGGGATTTTTTTTTTTGGGAGAAATTGTGAAAGTTGTGTTCTTTTTTTTTTTTTTTTTTTTTTTTTTTAATAACGGTGGTGGTAGGCATTTCTTGCTGAGAGATGTGTATGATGATATGATGTCATGGCCCAGTGCCACCCGCATCAAGATATTGTCCTCTTTGGCCTAGGGTTCACTCCCTCTCTCCCCTCTGGCCTCAAGGATTTGTCAAAACGCGTCTTGAAGGGAGAGGTATCCACAGCCTTATAAAAACCTCTTCGTGCCCCTTTCCAACCGATGTGGGATGTTACAATCCTCCCTCCTTGGGGCCCAGCGTCCTTGCTGGCACACCACCGATTCGGGTCTGGCTTCGTCCAAAATTCCTCCGCGAAACCCTAGACAAGCCCTGATCCCAAGGAAATACCACCGAACCTTCCAACGAAAAATCCGGCAGCACCTCCCCTAAGGGTAGGACTAACCAAAAATTTCCTGCACTGAAAACACACTTCTAAAAACATCCCCTTATTCCTCCCACGTTACTACAATATAATTCCACAAATTTGCAGCACTCCAAAAGAATAACAGTAAATCAGTGCATAAATAACAACTAAATGCTCAAAACAGTATACAGAGCATTATACAAATAAATGTGGAATTAATACAATGTCAGATGAAACAATACAAGATGGAGAGGAAAAAGGAAGGAAATGCTTCTTGAACTTTCGGCAATGAACTGAGACGTCGGGCTCTCCCCGGATGATCAACGTTTCCTAGCCTGGACCTAGGGGAATGGAATTTAAAAATATGATATGCTAATCATCTCAATAAGTGACCCTATCTATTGTACAATTATAATAGTAACAAAAATTATAGTACACTTGGTTAATTAACAATAAATAAGTAATTGAATAATAATTAATTAATTGAAAATAATAATTTCTCTCAAAACCCTTACGATTCGCTCGGCTGGAAAAGTTCTCCTTTTAAAACATTTTCACAAAACCCAATATTCGTATTCGCCGAAAACCAAGGAAACAATTAGTCAACTAAATATCAAATAAAATAAATAAATCAAGCATCCAAAATTTATGATGAATAAATTTTAAATAAAATAACTTATAACAGTTACTAGATAATTAATCCATGTCATAATAATTAATACCGAAATATTAATAAAACTCACATTAAAACAATTCATGAAATAATTGTTTAATTAAAATGAATCAACTTATTGAAGAATTAAGTAAAGGAAAAAAAATTAAATCAATTAAAACTTCCAATTGAAATAAATAATAAAAACAACATTAAATATATTCTTAATTTAAATACAATTTCAAAATATTAAATTTTAAAATCCAAGTTCTGAAAATCACTTGATGCACCCACTATATACCAGTGGCGCCAACAGTACCCAGCGTCCCGAGGTACCGCCAGACAGGAGGTTATAGAGAGAAATCGGCATACTACTCACACCCACCTGCGCGCTAATCACATCTATGTGTGCATTAATCACATCCATATATCAGAACACCAGTACGTGTATGGTGCATCTAAAAATCATAAATTAATACATCTCAAAATCTCAAATTTTCCATAAACATACCGGGTTTATTCCATCCAATTAAACCCGTAAATTTTCCACAATTCCTTTATAATCATCGCCATAAATTCATCGCATAAATACCAAAATTTTCAAATCCACCAGCTCTCAATTCCACCAATTTAAATATTCAAATTTTCCAATGGCATAAATATTTTTGAAATATAATAAATTAAATCACATAATATTCCATGGGCATAATTATAAAAATTGAAACCACCAACTTAAACAAATATTTTCTTTGAAATATTTAAAAATCAAATAATGCCCAAAAATAATATTAAAATCCAAATATAATTAATTAATGGAAACACATTGCTCATGCGTAATAAATACAAGTAAATCACAGTAATAATCAGAAATTCATTAATAACCCAAATTTTCATTTAACAGCAATAAACATATGTATACATATAAAATAATATTTTTCCCACAATTATATTTAAATTCCACCACATGAGTAAATTCTAGATATCAAATTAAAACCAAATAAACATAATTAATCACTCCAAAATGGTTTTAAAGGTGGGTCACTCACCTGGAGCACGCAATTAATCCAAGATCCTCTATGTGATCAATTCCACGACGTACACGTGCTCCTAGAATAATAATTTACACACAGCCAAATAAAATAATATTTTATTCGGATAAATAATACCCGGTACCCGGGGGGTTAAACACAAACGTTAACCAAAATTGACGAATAATATACCGAATTGAAGCTTGAGTGATGAGGATTAAGAATCCGGTCTTACTTCTCGGAGATCGGATCGGTGGTGGCCGGAATATCGCCGGAAAGCTTTCGACCTTTAGAGTCTCGATCTACCAAACCGTTGTGAATTGTAGGAAAAGGACCCCGGATTTGGATTCAGAGGGTCGGAATTAGTGGGGAGGGACCGGCGGTGCAATTGGATACTCGCCGGAACTGGATTTTCTGGCGAGCCTCTGGGGTCACCGGCAATCGTCGCCGCTGCCGGCGCGTCCGGTGGCCGATGGATGAGATTTTTGGCGGTTTTGTAGATCAAGGGGAGAGGGTTCCAACGGAACTGGCGGTGAGGCAAACGGACACCGGATGGCGAAGAGATTTGGGTTTGAATGTGGCGGTGCCATCGCCGGAAAAAGTCCCGATCCGGGCACGTCGCCGGTCGGTTGGCCGTGAATTTTTGGGGGTTGGCCGAAAATGAGGAGGTGGTGAGGGGTGGCTGGCGCGTGTGGCCTGAAAATGGCCAGAAATGGGTCAAACGGCAGTGGCCGGTGGTGGAGAGGAAAAATGGCCGTCGTCGGGAAACGCTCCGATCCTGGCGCGTTACTGGCCGATTGGCCGTGAGATTTGGGTGGCCGGTCGGAATTGAGGAGGCGGAGGCAGTGGGGTGGCGCGTGTGAGGAAAGGG
Organism: Ziziphus jujuba; assembly: GCF_031755915.1. Classification (NCBI taxonomy): domain Eukaryota; kingdom Viridiplantae; phylum Streptophyta; class Magnoliopsida; order Rosales; family Rhamnaceae; genus Ziziphus; species Ziziphus jujuba. The sequence goes on from NC_083383.1 coordinate 29,710,158, forward strand.
TGGCCGAAAAATAGCTAAATGGCGGTGGCCGGTCGTTTCTCTCTCTAGCTCTCTCTCTCTCTCTCTCTCTCTCTTTCTCTCTCCTCCCCCCATTTTGCCAAAATAAAAGCCACTGTGGGTGATACTGTTCACCCACATGGACCTCTCAGATGTCGACAAGTGGCATCACTGTTCACTTAAGCCAGATATAATCAAATATTACGGTATTCGGAAAACTTCACATGTCCATAACTTTTTAACCTTACATCCAAAATAGGCGTGCCACTAGTCTACGGATTCATATCGATGAGTACTTCACAACCATGCATGAGTCAAAGCTCAAATTTGCATGAATAAAAAGTCAACTCCGGCATCTCTTGGACAGTTTGGACCTCAACTTGTTTTGCTCATATCTTTCAAACCGTAGCTCCGTTTTCAACGTGCTACTAGTCTACGAACTCGTGCCAAGGTGTACTTCGTAATGGAACCTTAATCAACCTGGAATTCCATCCGAGTCAAAAAGTCAACTTTTGATCCCTTTGGTCAACGGTCAACGGTCAACGGTCAACCTCGGTCAAAGTTGGAAAATTTCTGTTGTACTTTGGGACGGGGTGTTACATATGATGCTGGATACAACCAACTAGGTATACACTCCATTCTCTCATCGTTGGAACCATGAAAAGCTCTTGCTTGCAGGACGTTTTCTACTTTTATTTTTCATTTTTTTTTTCCTTTTTAACACTTTATTTTTTAGTTTCGTTGTTATCTCTTCTAGTGTGTTATTTCAATTTCCTTTATCTTTTCCTCAAGTGTTTTTTACTCTGTAGGTTAATGCTAGTGATGATCGGTCATCATCAACAATTGAAGCAAAAATTCTTGATGTAGTGCATATGAACTCTGTCACTATTGACTCGAGGCCAAAGTGCTTGGTTGGTATTATTTTTAATGGTTACCCTTCTTATTCTAGAATGTATGCAGAAGAAACAAGTTACTACTTTTTCTCTAGATGATTGATGAAATAGATGGAGCTCTTCGTGATGGCAAAGGTGTTGTGGAGGTTATTCTAAAGATGGTAATTGTGTGTTTTATATTATTATTATTTTTTTGGGTCTTGTGTGTTTTCCATTATTGAATGCTGCTTATTTATTAAATTTAATTGTCTGCACGCTTATTTGTGTTTTAATATAATTGTAGTTATAGTTATTTTATTACTATAATTGCTGTTGGTGATTAAATATAATTGCTTTCGTTGTTATCAGTTGTTGTTGTCATGTATAATTCTTGTTTTCCTTAATGTTTACTGCAAACTGTCAGTTATTGCATTTACTTCATTATCAACATGAGAATCATAAGGGAAATTTACTGTTTAAACTCCATGGTTGCACATTCTATACGTTAATAGAAACCTCCATTTCTACCGAGGGTAATATATTCAGCTATGGTGGTTTTTATTTTCCAGTGCTCATTATATTTTTCACTTTTATTTTATGTTGTTCATATAGGTTTCTGCAGATAAAAAGTCTGATACAGGGAAGGAGAATTTTCCAAATGAAGAAAATCATGAAAGTACATAGAAAGTTTATCATTCATATGGAGTTTCCTTTTCATGATTCCCTGGAAAATGGTACTTAGAAAGTAAATCATTCATATGGAGTTTCCTTTTCATGATTCTTTTCATGTAAACTAGATAGTATTTTTTGCTTATTGACAACTACTTGCTTTCTGCAGGGTTCATATATTTGTTCAACCAATAGTTAATCATGTTGTCAGCAGGTGATCCTTGATTACCATGGCTGATGTTTAATTGCTGTGACAATTTCAAGCCTTTCCATTTCTGATTTCATATGTTTTATAGACATTTTAGATACTTTGTTGCTTTTATGATTTCTAAAATTTCCTTAGAATTTCTGATATGAAGTTAGTGAATGAAAATAGGATCTTGTTTGCAGTATTCAATACATGCTTAAATGAGTTTATTTGAAAATTTTATCTAAATATCTTGGGATAAAGTAAGAAGGATATGTAATTTATATCAGTTTGTATTTTAAGAGATTTTTGGATGATTGGATTTCTGATCAGCCAAATCATTTTTGGACAGTACTTAATGTCAGATTATGTGTGCAATAATCTGCCTTCTTTGAACTCTACACGTATTCAGGAAATACAACAACACTTTCCCTTTCATGGGTATCCACATGGTCCATCCAGACATCTGATATGTTATGATTTTTTTTACCAGAAAAACTAATATTTTCTTTTTCCTTTTACCATGACTAAACTCTTTCCATAGCATTTATGGTTGGCTAGTTGTGTGTTGCTTAATAATATAAATGTAGCTATTTATTCTATTATATTATACACCTTCATGTTTGGCACATTTTCCATTCAAGACTCAAGAAAGTATATTATTTGTGTTGTTCTCTCTGAAATGTTCGAAGGATTATTCTAATAGCTGGACGTTAGTTTTGTATAATATATGTCTCCAGACACTTATAGAGGGAGCCATGATTGGGCATACCACCAAGGGAATGCAACTTGCACAAGATACACTAGTAGGTTGCATAATTGCAGTTTCTTATCTGAGTTAAAAAATAAATCAAGGACTTATCTAATGTGATTTCATTCTCCGCCATAGGTAAAAATGATTGAGAGGGACTTTTTCTTGAGCCAAAAAATGGGGAGTGACCTTCTCCTTATAGCCTCTGGCGAAAAGGTGCTGTAAGAGCTTCATTTGATCCCTTTTTATTAGCTTAGGGATGAGAAGGGTGATTGTACTTTGTCTTTTGTGGTTCCTCATGGATAATTTTATGTTTCTGCGTTTGAGGAAATATTCTCATTCAGTACCTCCTTTTGATATTTGCAGACTGGTGGATATACTACTGCTAACTATATTTGGGACTTGATGCAAGCTCGGAAGATTACTCCTTCATTTCCTATTGTGTAAGCATATTACAATGGCTTAAAAGTTAGTCTCTTGCTTCGCTAGAGACGTTTATTGTTTCACTTTAATTTAAAGTATATAATATATATATATATATATACCCATCCACGTGACTCAATTTCTTTTTCTTTTCCAATTTTCCATCTTTTTTGATAAATTTTCTGAACTTTTTTTTGTTTATGAAATTACAGGGACGCGAGATCCTAGAAGATGATCCATGGCTCCTACAAGTTTCATGGACTTATGACAGCCTTTGTACCAGATTTGGAACAGGACCTGGCCGACCCTATTAGGTGTCAACTTTGTCTTTTGTTGGCTATTAAGCGAGGCTTAATATTTAGAACTTAGAATTATTCAAAAAATTGGAATTATCAGAGGGATTTGATATGGATTAGAATGATCAAAGTGTACAACTTGCCCCAAGAAAGAAAGTGCTAAATTTTGTAATTTTCATCGACTCAATAAAAATAGGTTTGTATTCATAAAACACTTGCATATTTTTCTCTTACTAATTCAGATTTAGTTTTTAGTTTTTCTACATGATTCTCATTTCAAGAGGAAGTTTAAGGACTCAATTTCATTATTAAAATTTCCATATTTTTTGAGAAGTGGAAAAGCAAGAAAAAAGAAAGATAAGAATTTAAATGGTAATTGAGTTTTCAAATATTGGCTCTCTAGTTTGGGACCATTTGAATTTGTTTGAATGGTATGCATTGAAATTTAGTTAGTTTTAGATTTTTTGACTATTCCCAGGAGGGAATTAATTGTGCAGTTGTGGAAAATATTTAAATAAATAGATATGAAAGTGTCAAATAAATGGAACCATCTCTCATTTCTCATCTACCTTAATTTCTCATTAACTGTCGAATAAAGTGGAAAATATTTAAACAAATTGTTTTACCATCTCCTATTTCTCATCTACCCTCATTAACTTCTATCCCTTTCTCTTTCTCTCCCTGCTATCACATTCAATCTCAAGGAGAGGAGCGTCATCAATATGGATGCGGGAGGTGCAAACAGATTGGTCATACCAGCCCATCTTGCTCGGCCGCCATACCTCTTGATAGCACTACCAACCAACAGCACCATTCAACTGAAGGACCATAAATCGCTCTACGCTATATTAAGACAATGGGGGCATGTTATACGGTATGCGTGTGTTATGTAATGTAGTAAGGAATGCAATTAGTAGCTCAACTGCATAACATGTGTTTTGGCATAATAGACGTTGGTTTTATGTGTTGTTTTGTTGGCAAAGTCATCTGTTGTTTTGTGTTTCTAAAATATCATTTTGTGTTCAGTTTTTGTTCATTTTTTTGTAGGTTTCTTATTGTTTCACGGATGCTATTACTGTCCAATAGTAATTACCAATGCATCATCGGTAATTGACATTTGTCCACCGTCGTAAGAGAATCACCACAATTCCATCCGACAACGTCAATCGTGTGTGTTTTCACCAAGAACATGCTAATTCTAGATTTATTGATGGCAAATGTTGACAAAGTAAGAGAAAAAATGACATTAATAAGTGAAAACGTTCAATTTGTAATTGCTTGAAATATTACCATAGATTTCATCGGTAATTACCAAAACCCTTATGGTAATCATATTCTTCCAAATTTTTGGCCCCCACAAGTCCCTTAATGTGTGTTAAATGCAACAACATGCAAAATATACATTCTTCAATGATCCTAAGGAAAAAAAACCCCCAACGTTAGGAAAAAGTTCTCAAATTGCCCAAAAAAACTTGATTACTGAAGGGCTTTTGGTAATTACTGATGAAACCTACTGTAATCAATTTAAAATTGCTGGAACATTTACCGAAACTTTCATCGGTAATTACCGAATGCCTTACAGTAATCACATTTGACAACTTTTTTGGCCCCTATAAGTTCCCTAATGTGTGTTAAATGCAAAAACATGCAAAATATACTTTATTCAATGATCCTAAGGAGAAAAAACCCCAAAGATTCTGAAAACGTTCTCAAATTGGCAAAAAAACTTGATTACTGTAGGGCCTTCGGTAATTACCGATGAAACCTACAGTAATCAGTTTAAACTTGCTGGAAAAATTACCGAAGATTTCATCGGTAATTACCGAAGGCCCTACAGTAATCACATTTGACAACTTTTTTGGCCCCCACAAGTCCCTTAATGTGTGTTCAATGCAACAACATGCAAAATATACATTTTTCAATGATATCAAGAAGAAAAAGTCCCAAACATTAGGAAAAAGTTCTCAAATTGGCAAAAAATACTTGATAACCGTAGGGCCTTCGGTAATTACCGATGAAACCTACGATAATAGATTTATACTTTCTGGAAATATTACCGATGGTTTCATTGGTAATTATCGAAGGCCCTACAATAATCAAGTATTTTTTGCCAATTTGAGAACTTTTTCCTAACGTTTGGGATTTTTTCTTCTTGGTATCATTGAAAAATGTATATTTTGCATGTTGTTGCATTTAACACACATTAAAGGACTTGTGGGGGCCAAAAAAGTTGTCAAATGTGATTATTGTAGGGCCTTCGGTAATTATCGATGAAATCTTCAGTAATTTTTCCAACAAGTTTAAACTGATTACCGTAGGTTTCATCGGTAATTACCGAAGGTCCTATGGTAATCAAGTTTTTTTTCCAATTTAAGAACTTTTTCAGAATTTTTGGGGTTTTTTCTCCTTAGGATCATTGAAGAAAGTATATTTTGCATGTTTTTGCATTTAACACACATTAGGAGACTTGTGGGGGCCAAAAAAGTTGTCAAATGTACCGTAGAGCTTTCGGTAATTACCGATGAAATCTTTGGTAAATTTTCTAGCCAGTTTAAACGGATTACCGTAGGTTTCATCCGTAATTACCGAAGGCCCTACGGTAATCAAGTATTTTTTGCCAATTTGAGAACTTTTTCCTAACGTTTGGGATTTTTTCTCCTTAGAATCATTGAAGAACATATATTTTGCATGTTGTTCCATTTGACACTCATTAGGGGACTTTTGGGGGCCAAAAAATTGATAAAATACGATTAACACTGGTATTTCAGTAATTACCGATGAAACCTACGGTAATCAAATTTTTTTGCCAATTTGAGAACTTTTTCCATACTTTTGGGGTTTTTTCTGTTTAGGGTCAGTGATGAATGTATATTTTGCATGTTGTTGTCGGAAACACACATTAGTGGACTCTTTGGAGTCAAAAAATATGTGAATTGATGTTACCGAAAGCGTATCGGTAATCATCTTTGTTTGAATTTTTATCACTACCAAGGGTCTTCTTTTCTCTTATTTTGTCTACGGTTATCATTACTAAAGCTAGATTCTGCATATTAAGATACCATTAATATAGGATGTCATAATATTAAACATACGATCTACATTGAAAATTTATTAAAGTACAAGTCAACAGCATATTTTTTTATAAACAAGCTAATGTCTTCCGGGCCAAATAAAAGGTTCTCCTCACTGCTCTTGTATTCAATAAATTTCAAAGCGAAGATGCCACAATCACCCCTACAGAATAGCATTAATGAAAACCAACCACGTGAATTTCCACACGTAAGCACAATTAAACAGCAGCAATAGAAGTGATTGGAAATGACAACACATTCATACCCATTATCTTGGCAGGGTGCATCTTTGATCATGGTCATTGTGAATGGCTCTAAAGTGGGAAGCACTTCTGGATTCTTCTCGTAATATCCCCCATACCTCAATAGGTAAGGCAGCATATACTTAAGGCATTTCACATTGTCCAACTCTTTATTCTGGACATATTTATTTCCCATATTTGGATCGTATAAATCAATACGTCGAGCCTTTAAGTCCACACATGCTGCCAACCAATGGGCGCCTCCATTGTTGACAGGGATGTACACCTGAAAATTAGAACGTAATATCATTATCCACAAATTGGGAAACTTAGTCAGAATTTTTTTTAAATATATGTATAGACTTACATAATCACATCTCCACCACGGCACGTTAAGTTTGGGTGACTTCTCGCGCACATAGCTACGAAGTGTTGAATCACATGAATATGTGCTTCGAGATGCCTCCCATATGGGATAATGGCCTTTGATGGATGACTGCCAAATAATTAAATAGATACAATATAAAATGTCATCAATATAACATTCATGAATAAATACCGACAGATGTATTATCACTTACCGCACCAAACTACATAAATGAATATAAAACTTACCATCTCAGATGAGGAAGAGGAGAGTGGAACGTGCCCTGGAAGTTTGGTGGTTTTTTTCTCAGCTTTGGATTGTTGCCTAGTAGTTCGTCAACGCTTAGAGTTGGGTGCTGATATGCTGCCACCGCGTCTCTTAGTTTGCATCTTCTTAACTCCCTTCTTCAATTGAGATCGCAAATTCCTTTTTGGTGCCATTATAAAATACAACCTATAAATGTAACTTGACAACATTAATAACTTTTTAACTACCTTTAGCTACATAGTTAACTATGTATGCATATATAAATAACCATAATCCTAAATTACGAATACATAATTTATCTAATTCTAAACAATACAAAATAACCATTTCAATTTAAATTGCCAATGCTGCTCATTTTCATCTATATTTAAAGTGTATATATATGTATATATATATATATAACTATGTATAAACGACTTAAAATAACATAAAATTTGATCAAACACATTTATTTATCCAACCAATTCCACATTTTTTATCACTTCCAAAATTAATTTATATTAGTTTTAATTTTTAAGCTTGTGCCAAACTATAAACCTTAATCAACTCCATATTTTTTTTCTCCTTTTGAACCCCAAAACTCTTTATTAAAAAAAAAAAAAAAGCGCTGACATCATCGATTACGTCAGCAAAACGACAAGTGGTCCATTACACACACAAAAAAATGACACGTCGTTTCTAATTAACGACATGTCGTCTTAATAGGACGACGTGTCGTATGGGCTGGCCGACCGAACGACATGTCGTTAGTAACAGATGACACGTCGTTCGCTTCTCCTTCAACCTCCAGCCGGTCGACCCGAACCGGGTCTCGTACCTGAATTCCAACCCGGAATTTTCTCCCACCTCCGGCCACCGTTTCAGGCCAAACCGATCCCATTTTTTTCGTCTCTTCATTTCCTACTAATACCCAGTGCCAATCTATCCTAAAACTTAGATTTTAATAACTTCCATATAAAAGCCTTAATCTAACATAAATTTCAAATTTTTAATCAGTTTTAAAAATCAATAAAGCGATTCACATTCCTAAACATATCACATTGTACTAAAAAAATGTTATATATTCTTAAAATTCCAAGTATTTGATGTAAATATGAAATCCACAATATATATACATCACACACGGCAATAAACAAAAAAAAAATAATAATAATAATAACTGATGATGCTTATAAGTGGATTAAAAAATTAAAAAAAATAAATTTTTATTTTTCAGTTGAAAAGTTAAAAGGATTTTATATGGTGTGGGATATAATGTGGGATGGGATGAAGTAAAAGTTTTTCGTGAAAATAGATTGAAAATTAATATAAAAGGATATAGATGTTTTTTAAAATTATTTTAAAATTATAATTGATATTAAAGGGTGAAAAAAAAAAATGAAAGAGTAGGGATATATTTCGTTAACACTTCTTTGTTAAAGAAAATTCGAGTGGAATTTAAAATTTTCTACAGTTTCCTTCATCACAATTTCACTTCTTGTGGCACAACTTCTCTATAATGATGCTTCCTAAATATTGCAATTAATAATGTCAGCGTGGCCTTTTTTCTGTCGTTGGGTTATCTAAATTTTCTGGTGAACCGGAGGCTCCTTAAATGCCACATATGTAACTTCCTGCTCCATGTCCATCTTATTAATTAACTTGTCTCCATCATTCATTAATTGAACAAAAATTATTTATTTGAGCACTCCACTTTATTAGCTTGTGCACTTCTTCCCTGATTCTCATTTGTAACTTTTGATGTATTAATGGTTGAGTTGTTTGCAATTGGAAATACATTCAATTCACTATTAAATATATTGCTAGCATGATTTGACCTCAACCATGGACCACATAAGGTAAAAGACATTCCGTTAGGTGTAGTTGTCTTAACTTCCTCGACTTCTATACAATCATTTAGTAAATGCCCAATCTTAAACATTTAAAACATAATTCATAAATTCTTTCATACTTAAAATGGATCCAAACAGTTTGTTTAACCAAACTCTCAAAAATCTCTGATTTGTCACCCTACCGTCATTGTTGAAATACACTTGTAGCACCCTACCAATCCATTCTCCAATTTTTAAAGCATTATCTTTGGTCATATATAGCAAATGCGACCCATGAATATGGACTTAAAAATTTGTACTCCTGAAATTTACTTCTTCAAATTTTTTTTCAGGATCCCATTTCTTAAACACCAAATGAGATCCATTTATATTCCAAGAACCCCGCTGCCGAACTTTTTTCCTATCTTCTTCATGCTCAAACTCAAATAAAAAAGTATTAGATCGTAAGACGTTACCTGGACTGGTTTTGAGACATTCCAAGCTTTTCGAAGAATGACCATTACAATATTCTTTCCAAATTTTCTGTTTGAAATAATTTTACCCACCAATGATAGGTCCGCTACCTTCTTTGCATTTGTTGAATCTAGTGTTAGCTCAACATCTTCTAGTACAGATTGAAGCAGTCTAGTTTTGTTGATTAATGATTCCATATCATCTGATGGAGCCTCCATCGTTAAAACCTGATTACTACGTGAGAAATGAGGTATCGATAGTCACAAGGACAAGGGTTTAATTGATCAATAGAAATTGGGAATATAAAATAAAACCACGCAGGGTGGAAAGCATCAAACAAAGCTGAGAGAAAACCCTCGATATTAGCCTATATGGAAGATGTATAGAAATGATTTCTAATTTTATAGATTGAAGGTAATAGTATAAATAATGCTAACAGTATCACTTTCTTTATTGAAATTGAAATGTATACTAAAATGATGTAGCAGTGTAATATGTTTTTATTTTATTGATTAAAAAAATTATAGAACTTAAATATAAATGAATGAATCTATAATTAAATATAAATCAATAAAATTATGATACTTCATCTTAGGTATATATTTTGTAGAGTTATTTTATACTTCTAGCATCATTTATAAGATAATAGACTAAAAATGCTTGTGCTGAGCGAGAAGCTTTAATACTCCAGGCATACATACACTCTCACTCACATAGGGTAGGATGTGAACCCAATATATTGAAATTTTTTTGTAGCGATGATGGTCACTAACATGGAAAAGTGAACTTTAATGGTAGTCTATTAAATTGTCATTATCAACATGTAAGGTCTATCAATATTGAGAAAAACTTGTATACAATACTGACATTATGCCATCCTAAGATCTCATATATAGAAGTGTATAAACATTGTCATTAAACTGGCCCCTAAAAACAATGTATCACCTACCTGATTATAATAAATTAATTATATATTGGATGCGCATGTCATTAATGGAAAAATACTTGATTGACATTTACCAAAAAAAAAAAAAAAAAAAACTTGATTGACCCGTTTTAGATTTTCTTGGGTGAATAATTAACCCTTTTAGGTTTGATAAAAGGGAGATGGACAGTTCCATTCTCATTTAGCTGGCGAAAACCCAGTTCCATTTTCATACTTTCCTTTGAAGGGGGACCTCGAAATTTAGTGCAAGGCTTTTTTTTTTTTTAAAGTGAATTTTTTTTCAAAGTAATACTATAAATATTAAAATATTTATTAAATTTATTTAATAAATAATATGTATTAAGATGTTATTAGTTGATATATATATATATATATATGGATGAATGAATATTTAAATAAAAAAATGAATTAAAAAATAAATTAATTAAATATTATCACATGTTGATAGATAAATTTTATACATATTTTTATAAATCTAGCATTATTGTTTTTTAATAAATTGAAAAATGAAAATTTTGTGATGAGATTTTAAATTTAGAACTGAAGATAACCCAAGGATGCAAATAAGGGTACAAATAACCAAGGATACAAATTCTCGCATGAGTTAATGAAAAATATATGTTTCTAAAATTAAAATCTTGCCAATATTTCTTGTCCACAAACGAGAACAAGTTATCGCATGAGTTAATAAAGAAGATATGTTTCTGAAATTAAAATCTTCCCAATATTTGTTGTCCTCCCAAACGAGAACAAGTTGCATGAATTAATTTATCAAAAAAGGAAAAAAAAAAATGGTTATCGCATGAGTTAATTAAGGAGACATGTTTCTGAAATTAAAATCTTGTCAAATATTTGATGTCGTCCCAGACGAGTACAAAATTCGAGGAGAGATACTTTCAAGCATATATATATTAATTTTTATTTTTATTTTTGATAAATTGGGAAGAAAATTTTAGTATCAAATCCAGGATCTTAGAAATTATTACTAATGATAATTGCCAAACGACAAGCATATATATATATATATATATACATATTACTTAGTTGTCCAAAAAAAAAAAAAAACAAAAGCGAATATACAATAATTAGAATACTGCTCAACCATTTTCTTAATCAATCTTTAAAGCAAAATGTTATATATAATACATTTAACAAGCTAGCTAATTAATTAAACATTTTGACGAGGTTCAAAATAGAGAAAGACATTGTAGAAATCTTGTTCATCATGGCTTTCTTTGAATTTGGTATTGAAGGCTCGGGTCCAAAGAGTTTAAATTTTTTTTAATAAAATATATTTAAATTATATGAAACTTAATTAGTATAACTTTAAATGTGCCCGAATAAATTTTCAGTTTCTTTTCAATATAATATCTATTCAATGCTACTTATATATCAATTTCAAAATTTAGCTTCTCAATTTAAAAAATCATAAATTCTAAATGTTATAACAATTTCTATTCTGTCAAAGAAAATATAGTTTATTCAGTTAGTAAATCATTTATACTTATATGTGAGAGGTCATGATTCAAGAAACTAATTTGGAAAGAAATTAGTGTAATTATTGTAAATGATGAAAGAAAAAATAAATTTATATTCTTATATCTTTGGCAAGAGTGTTTCTTTTTTTATTTTGGATAAATAAGGGGTAGAGTGTGAATGAGTTGAGTTGAGCGGAGTATTAATATTCTCAAATTCGGTTCATATGATTTTATGATTATTCAAGCTTAGTTTAAGCTCATAAAATTTTGAAATAGCTTGCTTAAGCTCAACCTGGCTCATTCACAAAAATTCAAGCTTAACTCGGCTTAGTTTGTCACATCAGAAAAGCTTAAAAACTTAAATATTTAATTTTTTAAAATAAAATTTTTAACATTAGTTATTAATAAATTTCATTTATTTTATTACTTTTATCATAAAATTAATTTATTTTTTCAAAAATTATAAATTTAAAATATAAAAAATATTGTTTATGTTATTCAATATGTTTAAATTTATAATACAATATATATATAAATATATATGTGTGTGTAAATAACAAATTCAAACTATTCATGAGCTTGATATTTTGTTCAAAAATCAATTTGAACATTTTATTTTTCTTGTTCAAATTAGATTTAATTTTTTATAAATCAAATTCCAGCAAATTAAAATTAAATCAAGCTTAAACTGATCACAAATTGTTCAAACTTATTTACAACTTTATGAGGTGGTTCCTGGTTTTATAGTAAGTGGCCTATTTGGGCGGTGAAAAGATGCTAATTATTGTTCTACCCAAAAATAAAAAAATAAAAATAAAAATAAAAAAATACCGCGTCCGGCTTCATATTATACATGTGAAAGAACATGTACAACAATGTACAGCATTAAAATAGTACTGTATTACCAAGAAAGGCACCAAAAAAAAAAAAAAAAAAAAACTAATCATCAAAGGACAAAAGAATTTTTTTCCTTTTTTGAGAATTTATCTATACAGTTAAAATATCACATTGAAGGGAGAAAAGTGTGACGATGTAACATACGGTGTGGCTATTACCCTGTAGCTTATTTTAGAATTCCACTTCGACCATTTCAATTTTGCCAAAAGCATTCCACCATGCCCACCCACCCTTTTTTTTTTTTTTTAATTCTTTTGTTTATTAGTATTATGACTATTGTTATTATTTTTATTTTTTATTACTATCATTATTTTTATTTTATTTTATTGTATTAGTATTATGATTATTGTATTCATATGATCAAAACATATGTTTCGTTTTAATTATTCCATCCTTCCTAGGAATGCTTTAGCCTCCATTAAAAATAAAATATCTGGTTGATGTTCCTTACTTGGCCCCGTAGAGCCGCTATGATATTTCAAAGAGATAAGACTCATGGCTCTTCCTGGGGTTTGATGAAGCATGCCTTCTCAGCTTTTTGGATGACACGAGAATCAAGACTTGTCCCCCCTTCATCTGCCTTTTCACTTTTTGCAATGTGCTCCATGGAATTTTCATTATTGTATATCCCTGGGAAATTATATTCTAGCACTTATCTTAAGTCTTTGCTACTTTGTTACTCTTGAACTATTGGCACTACTACTACCAATATTAAATTGGGCTGACAAGCTCTCCATGCCATTTGAATTAAAAATGCTACAAGAGTTCGTGAATTGTATCTCACGGTCACGTAGTTTATTGCATGAATTATTATTATTCTTTACCATTACAACCCACCTAGGCTAACTAATCTTAATAGGCTGTTTCTATTCAGAACTATGGTCTAATTTCCTTTTGAAGCTTGATAAGGTTACTTAGACTTGGGCCTATGTGAAACACTCCATATTATAGTCCACTTCTTTGTCAGGGAAATACTAAAGAAAATTCAAGTGGAATTTAAAATTTTCTGCAATTTCCTTCGTCACAATTTCACTTCTTGTGGCACAACGTCTCTATAATGATGCTTCCTAAATATTGCAATTAATAATGTCAGCGTGGCCTTTTCTTGGCCGTTGGGTTTTCTGAATTTTCTGGTGAACCTAAGGTTCTTTAAATGCCACATATGTAACTTCTTGTTCCATGTCCATCATATTAATTAACTTATCTCCATCATTCATTAATTGAACAAAAATATTTTATTTGAGCACTCCACTTTATTAACTTGGGCACTTCTTCCCTGATTCTCATTTGTAACTTTTGATGTATTAATGGTTTAGTTGTTTGCAATTGGAAATACATTCAATTCACTATTAAATATATTGCTAGCATGATTTGACCTAAACCACGGACCACATAAGGTAAAAGACATTCTGTTAGGTGTAGTTGTCTCAACTTCCTCAAGTTCTGTACAATCATTTAGTAAATGCCCCAATCTTCAACATTTAAAACATAATTCATAAATTCTTTCATACTTAAAATGGATCCAAACAGTTTGTTTAACCAAACTCTCAAAAATCTCTGATTTGTCACCCTACTCTCATTGTTGAAATCCACTTGTAGCTCCTTACCAATCCGTTCTCCAATTTTTAAAGCATTCTCTTTGGTCATATATAGCAAATGCGACCCATGAATGTGCACTTAAACATTTGTGCTCTTGAAATTTACTTCTTCAAAATTTTTCCACGGTCCCATTTCTTAAACACCAAATGAGATCCATTTATATTCCAAGAGCCGCGCTGCTTTTCAAACTTGAGTCCATTGAGGGACAAGATTTTACATTGAGCTCCATAATCATGTTGAGATAATGTGTAATTCACGCTTATTTAGGTGCCTCTGTTTTTAATTTACCTAAACTAATTGCTATATTTAACTTTTATCTGGTGTTAATGATCTATTCTTTGAAACTTATGAGTCTTTTTAACTCTGCAATATGTTTGTAATAACTAAGAAACCTAATTACTGCAGTTATTTACGTTTCCATAAGTTTGAGAATTGCAAAGACTAATTTGGATGAGACCTTGAAAGAGGATCTTCTGCCATCCGTCCTGTGTTTCATCCGGACAAAAAACGTGATCCTTTAATAAGGATATTACTGACCGTCCAATTAAAATGGACGGTCCAGATTAGAATTTCAATTTCCTTCCAAAACATGTGAATAAGTTGTTGAATTGAAGGTTTAAAGAGTGATGGAAAGTATTAGGGGAAGAGTTAAGGGAAGAAAGATTCCCTCTGTTTTTATAGCACATTGTTGGAAGGGCAAAAAATATATATATGCAATAATAAAAAAGAAAAGAATTACGAGAGAATTTAAATAAGACATTGAGATATGTTGTACATGAGGACGGCTTGTACATCATTATTTTTCAATTATATTAAGGTATTTGAATTTTGAATGGAATATTTTGTCTTCTAAATGCCAAATAATGTTTAAGCAATATTACTGATATATGTTCAAAGTGAGACGATAGTTTACTCTGGGTGTTGGTGTAACGTTTTTAAAGGTTTTGAATGATATGAGTTAGTGGGCTTTAATTGCATTAATGGGCTTGCCATAATTGGTTTTACCGTTTTGGAATTTGAAAAGAGCTTTTTGGAAAAAGTGAAGGAATTAAGAAAACAATAGACCTGGCAATTTGGATAATGACACGGCGACACGACTCGAAAACGACATGGAATAAATGGGTTTGGGTTTATTATAAATGGGTTTGGGTCATAATCGGGTCAACCCGTTTAACACGATTATTAATCGTGTCATTTTCGGGTTGACCTGTTTAACTCGAAATTGACCCGTTACGACCCATTTATTAAACGTGTCAGTTTCAACCCGACACGATTATATACCTATTACAACCCATTTAAATTAAATTTTAATTTAATATTTTATCACTAATATAATATTTAATAACTAAAAAATATTATAAATTAAAAATTTTATAAAAATAATTTTCTATTACTAATTTTTTAAAAACAAAAAATACATCTTTAATAAAACAAAAACATAAAAATAAAAAAAAATAAAAAAAAAATTTCGGGTTAATAGGTTAATTTTCGGGTTAACGGGTTAATATGTTAGTTTTCGGGTTAATAGGTCAATTTCAGGTTAACGGGTTAATAGGTCAACACGACCCGTTAAAATAATCGTGTTAAACGGGTCGTGTCGTGTTGACCTGTTTATAAACAGGTCGGGTTAGTGTTTTAGGTACCTAACACGATTAATAAATGGGTCGTGTTCGGGTTAGGCATTTTTGACACGATTATTAAACGGGTTGACACGAACACGACCCACCAACACGAATTGCCAGGTATAGAAAACAATGTACTGATTTGGTCTCTCTCCCTCACGTTGGTTTTTTGGAAAATAGAAGAAAATTTGTTTTCTGGCATATTGCAGAGTAAGAATGGTCAAGTTAAGGTATACTGAAGGTTCGAAGAAAACGCTTTGGTGGTGCTGTATTTGAGGGCTTTCAGATTCGTTGTATCCTGGGAGATAACCATCAGAAAAACATCTGCACTGGTGGGATGGAAATTGTCTTAAGGATACTGTAGTACCACATAGGTCTCAGATAATTTATTCAACCAGCAGATGAAATGCTAAGGACATACAGGTTCAGTTATTTCATTATTTTACTTTTACTCAATTTTGCATATTATTACAAATATTATATCCACATGTATATACATATATATTATTCCCATAATATTTTTTAACAATCTTAAGACAACCTGTTTATATATGTTTATATATGTGTAAATGTTTGTTTTTTATTATACTAGATCTGTGGTTTTAGTATTCCCATGGCTTGAATTTTTGTGGGTATATTCTTTTTGTTTGTTTTATAAAATTTATTCCCATAAAATGACATCCCATGAATTATTTTTCCTTTGTGTTTGTTTTGGTTGAAAAAGAAAAGAAAAGAAAAAAAAAATGGTTTTGGCTTCAAATCCTAGTAGATTGTGTGATGGGCATATTATAATTTTTGTTTTACTTTATTAAAATGCATATAAATATTTCTATAAAATATACATGCTCATGATTTGATCTATTTGTTGTGTTGGGTTTGTAAGACAATTGTTTCCCATGGATTTGAAAATTTTTGGACAATTCTTTATCTTTGTTTAAAATCAAAATCTTTCTCAAAAATTGAATTACCCATGAATTTCTAAATTTTTTGATATTTTTCCGACATTTTTTGGCCACAGAAACAATAAAAATCGGAGAAAAATTGAACAGGATCGAAAAAACCCATTTACCAGTGAAATGGGTTGAGAAAACCCTACTAGAGGTTGAAGACGGGTTGAAAATTGGGTTAACGGGTCGGAAAAACGGCTATGGGTAGGATTCTGGGTTAGTGGGCCTGAATTTAAAATTCTATTGAACCTGACCTAGTATTAAAGCCCAGCCCATAGCTAGAATAGGTTATTGTTCAGCCCAAGACTTAGGCCCAACAGTGATTTGGCCTGTTAGAAACCTGGTCCGATTGAAATGGGCTAGCCACGTGTCACGATGAGATAGCGTTGCGTGGAGAGACGAATAGTGGCAAGGCGATGTGGCGCATTGTGGAGACGCCACGTGTTGCATAGTCGCGAGATCATGTGTCGATCAGATGTTGTGCCATGTGTCGAGCAAACAAGGGTGACATGTGTCTACCTGTTATAGGTTACACGTATTGGCCTCTGACGATGCCAAGTGTCGGTGTGATGGAGGCCATGTTAGCATAGTGATTAGTGGCAGTGAACAGTAACACGTGTACAGTAAATTTTATGGGTGTATACAGTAATTTTTGTGATGTATACAGAAATCCTAAAAATCACATTTTTGTGTGTTTTTCTTTCAGAAATGGGTTTAAATTAGTTTGTTGAAATAGAAAATAACAACTAATTGATTTCTGTTTTTTGTGATTTTACAGAAATAGCGAATGCAGATGTGCCTACTGCACAAGTGTTTGCTTAGACTTTTATGTATCAAATGCTTCCTCCTTTAAGTCATGCAGAAAGACCTGAAAAGTTTGATAGGGCAAATTTTAAGAGGTAGCAACAGAAAATGTTATTCTACTTGACTACTCTGGGCCTTGGGAAGTTCCTGATTGAGGACACAGCACCAAGTGATGAAGAGAGTGATAAAGAGACTCTGATGGCTATGGATGAGTGGAAGAATTCTGATTATTTATGCTGGAATTATGTCCTGAATGGCCTATCAAATGCCCTCTATGGAGTGTACTGTGGCATGAAGTCAACGAAAGAGCTGTGGGAATTTGAAACTGAAGTACAAGACTGAAAATGCTAGGTTCGGAAAGTTTATTGTAGGTTGTTTTTTGGACTATATGATGGTGGACACCGAGCCATTGATAAGTCAAATACATGAGCTGCAAGTGCTCATCCAAAAACTTCTTACTGAAGGGATGATCATTAATGAAGTCTTTCAAGTTGCTACAATGATTGAAAAGCTGCCTCCTAGTTGGGGAGACTTCAGAAATTATCTCAAGCATAAGAGAATAGAAATGGACATGGAGGCTTTTATTGGAAAGCTTCGAATTGAACATGACAATAGAAGGTCTGAAAGAAGATCCATGAAGGCCAGAGTAAAGGCCAATGTTGTGGAGCATGGAAGTAGCTCCAAGAACAAGAAGAAACCTGGAAAAAGTTCAAAGTTGGGGCCTAAAGGGGGCATCTCCAAGCAGGCCAAGTTCCAAGACAAGTGTTTTAACTATGACAAGATGGGTCACAGAGCGGTGGAATATAGATTGCCGAAAAGGAAGAGGAATAAAGAGGCTCAGGTGATGGAGCACATCACTAGAGAGGTTAATGAGATCAACCTTAGTGCTGTAGTCTCTGAGATGAATATGATAGGATCTAATCCAAGAGAGTGGTGGATATATATTGGTGCAACTCACCACGTGTGTACTGATAAGGATATGTTCACCTCCTTCGAACCAAAGTAAAATGGGGAGAAATTGTTTATGGAAAATTCCGCCACATTCGAAATCCAAGGGGAGGGCAAGATTGTCCTAAAGATGACCTCTGGGGAAGGATCTGACTCTTAATAATGTACTGTATGTTCCAAATATTCGTAAGAATTTGGTGTCTAGATTGTTGCTAAGCAAACATGGTTTTCACTTAGTGTTTGAGTCAGACAAGGTTATTTTATCCAAGTATGGGATGTTTGTGGGAAAGGGCTATGTAGTCAATGGTATATTCAAATTGAATGTAATGACTATAAAGCCAAAGAATAATAATAATATAGCTAGTACTTCTTCTTTTTACTTGCTTGAGTCTTCCATTTTATGGCATGGTAGACTAGGTCATGTTAATTTTAATTCTCTACGGAGGTTAATTAACTTGAATCATATTCCCACATTTGATATTGATTCCAAACATAAGTGTGAAACTTGTGTAGAGGCAAAATTAACGAGGTTATCATATCAAACAATTGAACGAAATAATGAACCTTTGGATTTAATACATAGTGATGTATGTAATTTGAAGTTTGCACCGACTAGAGGTGGTGATGAGTATTTTATCACCTTTATTGATGATAGCACGAAATATTGCTATGTGTACTTGCTTAAGAGCAAGTATGAAGCTATAGAAAAATTTATTCTCTATAAAACAAAAGTTGAGAATCAACTCACCTAAAAATTAAAGTGATCAGAAGTGATCGTGGTGGAAAGTATGTGACTCCATTTGGAGAGTATTGTACTCAACATGACATAATTCATGAAGTTAATCCACCATATTAGCCATAATCAAATGGCATGGCTGAACGGAAAAATAGAACATTAAAAGAAATGATAAATGCAATGCTGTTAAGTTCTGGAGTACCTCAGACCTTGTGGGGGGAAGCTGTTTTGTTGACAAACAATCTTTTAAATAAGGTGCCCTGAAAGGACCAAGTAAAGACACCCTATGAATTATGGAAAGGAAGACAACCTTCCTATAATTACTTACGAGTGTGGGGGTGTCTAGCCAAAGTTGTGGTACCAACTCCAAAGAGAGTGAAGATAGATCCTAAAATTGTTGATTGCATCTTCATAGAATATGCACAAAATAGTAGTGCATATCGGTTTCTTGTGTATAAGTCAGAAATTACTAATATACACAAGAATACAATAATAGAATCGAGAAATGTATCATTTTTCGAACATATTTTTCCATATAAAGTGGAAGAAGGACCGAGTTCAAAGAACTTATGATACTATCGATGAAGATAATCATGATAGTGAGCAAGAACAAGAAACTGATGTTGAAACTGAGGTTAAGCTTAGACGTAGCAAGAGAGTAAGAATAGAAAAATCCTACAGTCTGGATTTTCTTACGTATATGCTAGAAAGTGAACCTCAAAGCTTCCAAGAAGCTATAAATTCTCTTGAAGGAAACTTATGGAAAGAAGATGTGAAAAGTGAGATAGATTCTATCTTACAAAATCACACTTGGGAGTTAGTAGATCTTCCTCAAGGTTGTAAACCTTTGGGTTACAAATAGATTTTTAAAAGGAAGACAAAAGCATATGAAACCATTGATAAATACAAGGGAAGGCTTGTAATTAAAGGGTCAAGCAATAAGAAGGCCTTGATTATTTTGATACTTATTCTCCAGTGACGAGAATAAATTCCATAAAGATGGTATTGGTAATCGCTGCGTTGCGAGATCTTGAGATACATCAAATGGATGTAAAAATAACATTTCTTAATGGAGATCTAGATGAAGAGATCTATATGGAGAAACCCGAGGGTTCCTCTGCTCCAAGATAAGAAAAGAAAGTCTGTAAATTGGTGAAGTCCTTGTATGGACTGAAATAAGCTCCGAAGAAATGGCATCAAAAATTTGATAGTGCCATGCTTAGTGATGGATTTAAAATAAATGAGTGTGACAAGTATATCTATGTAAAAGATATAGAAAATGGATATGTCATACTTTGTTTGTATGTAGATGACATACTCATTGTGGGTAGTGACGACAATATGGTCCGAACTACAAAAGCAATATTGAAATCCAAATTTGATATGAAAGATATGGGGTTTGCAGATATGATTTTAAGAATGAAAATCACTAAAACTTTGAATTGAATCATTCTTAGTCAAACGCATTATGTGGATAAAATATTGGCTAATTTTAGTAAAGATGATACTAATATAGCCAGACCACCCATAGATGTGAGTTTACACTTATCCAAAAATAAAGGAGAGAGTGTATTTCAAGTGGAATATGCGAGGGTGATTGGAAGTCTAATGTACTTAATGAATTATACAAGACCAAACTTAGCCTACGCTATAAGTAGACTAAGTAGATACACGAGTGATTCGAATAATTATCATTGGAAAGGAATCATTCAAGTATTAAGATACTTACGATAAACTCAAGAATACGACTGCACTATATAAGATATCCTGCTGTATTAGAAGGATCTAGTGATGTTAACTGGATATCAAATATCAAGGATTCAAAATCCACTAATGATTATGCATTTACATTAGTGGGTGTAGCCGTTACATGGAAATCCTTAAAACAAACTGTGATAGCTCAATCCACAATGGAATTTGAGTTCATCGCATTAGATAAATATGGTGAAAAGGCAGAGTGGCTACGCTAATATTTAGAGGACATTCCAAGGTGGCCTAAACATGTGCCAGCAATAAGTATACATTGTGATAGTCAATTTGCGATTGGCAGGGCACAAAATGTGATGTATAATGGATGGAAAGTCTAGACACATTTGTCGTAGACACAATTTCATTAGACAATTAATCTCAACTGGAGTTATCTCAATAGACTATGTAAAGTCTAAAGATAACGTTGCGGATCCACTAACCAAATGGTTAAATAGAGAAATCATCGAGGGGAATGGGATTAAAGCTCGTGAGTAAAGTCGATACGATGGAAACCCAACCTAGTTGACTGGAGATCCTAAGATTTAGGTTCAATGGAACAACACAATTGTAAATACTGGTATGGATCACTATGGAGGTTAATCCTCTGCTAATTCCTATGATGAAATAGTGAGAGCAAAAGGTTAAGCATAAAGTATGCTTTTAATGATTCCTATAAGTTTATGGCTAGTAATCTTTGCATGGTGATGCTGATTACATTAGAAAAAGGAATCGCTATGTGAGAGAGAGGAGTGGCTGCTTCAAAGGAGAATTGTTAAAGTCTCAATTCTTTAGAAACTCTCACAAAACCAAGCAGGTGTTCAAGGCCAAAATGAACACAACAGTGAGAACTGAAGTGTACTAGGAAGGAATCTGTATGAACTATGTTGTCATTTACACAAATGACAAAATTGTTCAAAGATATCGCATCTACAATTAGTAAGTAAAGAAGATATAATCTCACAAGGGAAGGTTTAAAGAGTAACATCTACTTGTCTTATGTAGGTTCCAACT
The DNA here is from genome assembly GCF_031755915.1 of Ziziphus jujuba. Taxonomy (NCBI): domain Eukaryota; kingdom Viridiplantae; phylum Streptophyta; class Magnoliopsida; order Rosales; family Rhamnaceae; genus Ziziphus; species Ziziphus jujuba. The sequence goes on from NC_083383.1 coordinate 29,732,322, forward strand.
GCAGAGCTTTACCACCAGAGTCTTGCATAGTCTCTAGTAGTCATATCATTCATGTGGGGGATTATAACGTTTTGAAAGGTTTTGAATGATATGAGTTAGTGGGCTTTAATTGCATTAATGGGCTTGCCATAATTGGTTTTACCATTTTGGAATTTGAAAAGAGCTTTTTGGAAAAAGTGAAGGAATTAAGAAAACAATATACTGATTTGGTCTCTCTCCCTCACATTGGTTTTTTGGAAAATAGAAGAAAATTTGTTTTCTGGCTTATTGCATAGTAAGAGTGGTAAAATTAAGGTATACTGAAGGTTCGAAGAGAAAGCTTCAGTGATGCTGTGTTCGAGGGCTTTCAGATCCGTTGTATCCTGGAAGACAACCGTCGGAAAAACATCTGTATCGGTAGGACGGAAATTGTTTTAAGGACACTGTAGTACCACACAGGCTTTGGATAATTTATTCAACCAACAAATCAAATACTAAGGACATGCAGGTTCAGTTATTTCATTATTTTATTTTTACTCAATTTTGTATATTATTACAAATATTATATCCACATGTATATACATATATATTATTCCCATAATATTTTTTAACAGTTGGATATATGACGAGTTTGAATCGCTTGAGGATGAAACAAGGAGATTTGAAATCTTGTTATCCACTAAGAAAAGAAAAATAAAATAACGAAAGAGAATAAAATCTTTGCATATTTCTATAGAAGATAAAACATGTACATTTTAGTCTCATTTTTAGATATCTTTTGTTTTCTTCATAATTTTCATTTGAAACAAAGTAAAATGTTTTTGAAAAAAAAAAAAAAATTGATGTTATTTGCATTTACACGGGGATAAGAAGTGTCTCTTGCAACTTGAAACTTATTCAGAAGCTCCTTCATTTTCAAAAACCGTTTCCTTTTGCTTTGGATTTGTAATATGTTCCACTCCAAATTTGTCTCAATTTATTCTCACACTTTAAGAGCATTGCACATTCGTCTAAATTTCTTTCAAATATCTTAGCCTTTTTTACTCTTTCCGATTGGGGAAAAAAAATGGCAAACCAGCAAAATTGCTCCCTAAAACAGTAAGGGAAATGAACTATAACAAGGTGAACTATGATACAAATGTTTTTTTCAAGTTCATTGTTGCAACTTGCAGCTATAATCAGTACAAGGAGAAACAAAACGCGATTCCTATTGTGTGCAATTGTTCACCAGAAAAGATAATAGGTGCCAACTAGTCATTCTCAGTGTCCTCATCTTCCTCTGGTTTCACGAAGAATTCAATATAAGCAATACGACTTGGACGCTGATAGCCAGCAGAATTGATATGCGGGTGAGGAATGGATGATCTTGCCACTGAAACTAGGTGCTGAACTTTCAGCATTCCACCTCTCCCAATAGTCAACTTGCTTCCCCTATTATCTTTGATGACGCTACCAGGTATGTTCAAAGTTGTTGCTTTGAGGAACTTGTATTTATAACTATAACAATAGGAAAGAACCATGAAATAAAATGGTGCTGGCCAAGTGGATATGATTATTCCAGGATAATTATTATGAGACCTATGAGAAACTTGGCGATCACAATGACATGCCATCAAAAGATCCGCATTTACATAACACATGAAGTCTATCTGGAAATTGACAAAATGGTTTACAAATGTGAAAAAATATACAAGCGTGATTCTGTGACTTTTTAGTACTTTTTAGCAATACCTGCAGATCTTCATGTCCATTACCTCTCAAGGTAACAGTAGGAGGAACTGGTTGTAATGTGATCAGGATGCTTGAACCAGGCCATTCAAGATCATCAATAGCTTCCTTCAGTGCGGCAGACTTAGGTTCAACTACCATAATTCTTGATATTAGTTGTAACACAAGTGGATAATGAAGAATTAGTAAGAAAATAATGGATAGATGGATTAAAACCACATTTTATAATCTTTTAGTTGTAAGATTTTATGTTTTTAGTGCAAAATGCAAACAACATCCCTCCCTTTACAAATATATATATATATATATATACACACATAATAAATTTTTAGTAAATGCATAATGTACCTTAACGGTAAAAGTAAGTGGCGTGCTCCCTGCAGGTTCTAAATTGTAATCCCATGAAACTGTATCTGGGATCCTTGTTCTGATCTCTGCATAGATGCCTGCATCCCATGAATCAACAGACCTAACATACACATCAAAGAAAATAAATTTATCATACAGGGATTTGGATCATCACCCAAAACAAAGATATAAAGATTATAAAGAGTTGCACTATCAACTTCGCATATTCACAACGCACACTCAAATTGGATAGAGAAAGACAGAGAGATAATCCTGTAACGTTTTTAACGTTTTTAATTTAATTTGAATGATTTGATGGGTTCTGTCTTTAATGGGCTTTATGGCATTAATGGGCTCTTAATTATTTCCGTTGGTTGCTTGGAATAAGGAAAGGAAAAACAAAAGAAGGAAAGAGGGAATTTTGATTTTGATTTTTGACTTAATCTCCCTCCCGTGTGTTTTGGAAAATTAGAGAGAAAATTGGTTTTTTCTGCATCTTTGGATTTTTGGTATGTGAGTATAGTAAAGATCAAAGTACATTGATAGCTCTAGGGAAAGCTTTGGAGGTATAGTGTCCAAGAGTTTTCGAATTTATTATATTCTGGGAGACAACCGTCGAAAAAATATCTACACCGGTAGAATAGAAATTATCTTAAAGAAACTATGGTACCACACAGATCTTGAATTAAATTCATCACAACAGATCAAATACTAAAGAAATACAGGTTCTCAATTTATTTTATCAATTTCCTATATCAATTTTCTATATTTTTATTTATATATTCCTTCCACATATATATTCATATATTGTGTATAATTTTTTTTTAACAATTCCAACCACCAACCGTGCAAGAACATTCCACCTGACCATAAAAATGTTTTGAACTATGAACAGTAAAAGTACAATCTAAGTTTGGTCAGCTTTCATTCCTTTGATCCAAAGGCACGAAAAGTTTACAACAATAGACATGTTTTTTCTCATGAGCAGAATCTAACCAAATATGCATCACTAACTCAGCACATGCAAATGCTTATCAGGAATTTATTTTGTCCCCGATGAAACCAACAAAAATTTCTATCTAAAAGGAAAAAAATATCACAAACCAAATGTTTAAATCAGAAAATGGCAAATGCTAATTACTTTTCCTGCCAATCATTTCAATTTTTCTTTGTGTAAGTAATTGAAAAAACAACAAGACTACATATTAAATTCTGCTAAGTCTTTTTTTCCAGACCAACAATCCTTTTATGATAGGAACATACTCAAGAAGTAGCTGCATATTAGGACCCGGGTATTGACTATCAATTGTGCTTGAATGTCCAGGAACTGAAAACGTGTTCAAGCAATCAACAAATAGGCCCAAGCTCACTCCAAAACGCGGTCGCCCTTGCGCACTGTACTCGTAACGAACGAAAAGCTACACAAAAATTTAAATTAAAAAAAAAAAAGAAAAATATTTTTTTTGAAAAGTTAAATGCCGTTTTTATTCCCCGGCTCAACTAATCTCAGACTCAAGGGGAAATTTCAACTTTCCCAGCTCAGCTCCAAATTTATTTCATTTTTCCTGATTTTTCCGGGCAACCAAACAATGCAATTAAAGGATATTAAAGCAAAGCAACTTCTGGGACTGAACTGCGGTAGCTCTTTTTGGGAAGAATGGTACCTCGAACGGTGGCTGTTTCTGGCTCGAACGGTGGGAGATAGTGGAAAAGAAAGGGAAGGGAAGGTTATGGGAGACGGGAAGCTTGTGGGAGCACGTTTTGGAAGGGAAATTGACATGGGAGGGACATTGACATTTTATTATGGACTGTCCATTTTAATCGAATGCACAGTAAAGACCACATTTTTGAACTGAATGAAACATGGATAGGATGGTCCTGACTCACCTTAGAAGCTCTACATATATATATATATATATATATATGATCAAAAAGCAAGATATTAAAAAAAAGGGATATTGTCAGCATTGATCTCTTAACTATGCTATGTTTAACACTTTAGTCCCTCAACTTTTTTTTTTTTTTGGTGACAAATTGATCCACAAACTAGTTTATTGTGTGAACTGTTCATCCTTTCCGTTTAATTCCATCCATTTTGCATCGTTACATGCTTGTGTAAATCACATGAGGCAATGAGAGGGGCATACAAAGTCTTTTCACACACTTTCTCTTCTCTTTTAGGCTTGTCACCGACTCACCATGCCACCACTCTGGATCTTTGACTTGATGATGTGGTTTTTGTTTCCGACTATGTCCAACCATTGATGCAGTTCATGGCCTCCATCCCTAAAGATTAGTGGATAGTTTTGGTAAGCCATATTTGTGCTAGACTTTGTATTTCTCTTGCTATGAGTGTTTTTTTGCCATTAATTCTCATAAAAAAAAAAAGTGCAAAATTTATTCTCTTGCCTACATAATCATTTTTAATATTATTTCTCTTATTAATTTTACACATCTCAACCTATTCTCATGGGGAGGAAAAAACAGTACTTCAAGTGAACCCAATGGAGCTCTTTTATACAGGTTGCCATTTTACATCTTGGCAATTCCCAGATGAAACATACAGCCCAATAGTAGCTTCAACAATCTTTGGTGCAAAGGCATGTATTTTCTCTACATACTAACAAATCTTAAAGCAAATTCATGATTCTTTGACTATTTATTAATGGATATTTAGGATTTGGAATTAGCAAAACAGTGTAGTAGAAGCGAATTATCCGAATATGCAAAAGGGAAAAAAAGAAAAAAAAAGAAAAAAGAAATTATTTGAAGGGGTCCAGCAGTTGATGTCTTAGTGAAAGAAGAATTCCAACGGTGCAAGATGAAAAATAGTCTCACCCAATAAGTTATATCAATAAAAGAAATTGGTAACATGGTATCTTCAAGCCTCAAGAACTATGCCAGTGTTTGCTCAAGATGCAAAGCAAGTTTGATGAATATCAGTAATTATGACTGAGTTTCTCTCCTCAAAAGAGGGAAAAAAAAAAAAAAAAAAAAGAAAAAAAGAAGAAATTATTTGGATTTCCTATCTTTTAATGATTAAAGCTTCTCTGGTTTTCCTAAATCCTTAGCACCTTTAATTTCTCTATTTGCTTTCGTCTCTAATACAGAGAAGGGAGAGAAGGACGAAGGATATGAAAAACTTACATGTCCTTCATTATTGTCTCATGTGATTTTACATATGAATATAACGGTGCAAAATGGATGGAATTAAACGGAAATGATGAACAGTGCACACAATCAACTAGTTTGGATACCACTTTGTCACAAAAAAGAATTAAGGGACTAAAGTGTTAAACATAGCATAGTTAAAGAACCAATGCTGACAATATCCTAAAAAAAAATAATGAAGTATTTACTAAAATAATATAATATATACTATATATATATATCTATATATAGTGAAATCAATTATGGGTTTTGATTTATGCAAAAATAATAATTTGATAATAAAATAATACAACACTTAATTACGTGGTGCCGAACAGATAAATGATCAAAATACTTTTGGAGCTATTTTAACTATAACTTTTCAATTTTAAATTTGATTTTGATGTACTGCGAATCTACAAACGTAAGTTGATCTCTCAGGCAAAATGAAATTCCTCTTGCAATGTCAAATGTGGGATCCACTTGATCAAACTCAATCAATCGTGATTAAATTTGATTAAAAATTCAAATTTGAAGCATTTTTTCCTAATAGAATGTTACAAGATTAGTAATTATTTCAAATATAAGCTAATTATACATAACTTTAAAAAAACCTTGAATAATTTTTTTTTGTTGAAAAACATGATCATAAAAAACCAAAAACATAAGCCTTATAAAAACAAGGGGTACTCTTTTTTTTTTTTTTGGGATAAATAAAAAAACAAAAAAGAGTATTCAGTAATAAGCAATTGAACATTGTTATTCAATCATCCAACTGCCATGTAAGAGTATTCTAAAGGATTCGCTATTTGTCTTATATTATTCATTTTAAAGAATTAACATTTAAACAAAATTGTTTCAATGGGTTTTTTATATTGACTTTTCTAATATAAAAAGTGTAGAGAATCAAATTCATTTTTTTATTTCAATATCATTTTATTTTAATTTAATTCATTATAAATTCCTATACTACTATTATAATATTTAAAAGATAAATTTTTTGGATAATTTATTTAAAAGATAATTTATGTGAAAAGAAATAGGAAATATAAAAAGAGAAATAAATATTTTATTGATAAAAGAAAAATAAAAAATATAAATAAAAGCATCTCTAACAGACTTTCTAAAAAGCATTGTCTTTTCTATCTTAAAGGGTCTTATTTCATTTTCACAATTCCAATGAACTTTCTAAATTGAAAAATTCAAATAAAGAATGGAATCTCTTTCTAAATGTAGAAAACCAAAACCCACGCTCTTAAAACTCATCTATCTGTATACAATTTTCTATGAAACATTTTAGTTAATTTACTATTTATAACTTTATATTTCAATTTTTTTTAAATACTACTTTGGTGTAAAGAAGAGAAATAAAAGAGAGAGAAAATGTGAATCATATTGTTCATGAAGAACTGCAAAATAAATAGTAATTATATATAGTACCATTGAAGATGGATAAAAAATCTCACTTTTTATTCTTTAAAATCATTTAATAAACTTTTTATTTTGAAAATCATACTCTTTAAAAGAAAAAAACACCATTGAATATGCTCTAAAATTTTTATTGAAAAATCTTTTAAAATTCCACTCTCTAGTTTAAAAATGTTCTTTATTGTGAAGATTATACTCTTTATTTTTAAAAAAGTCCATAGGGTGCATTATTATTCGAATATCATAACTTTTATCTTGATTTTATAATATCAAGATACAATGCATTTAATATGGTAGATTGGCTAGTCATTAATTGGCACTAACAAGGTTCTTTAATGTGTCAAAATTATAAAATGCAACACCTCCTTCTTGCAACATTATCAAGCCAAAAATTAATTGAAAAAAAAAAAAGAGAGAGACAATCGATGTCCATGGAATTATTCATCGTTTCTCTGCTTCTCTTTGCAACTATGTACTATTTCTATCATATATATCGTTCCAAAAGCTCCGCCGCATATGGAAACAAGAATACTCCTTACCCTCTAGGAACCAAAGGTTGGCCTCTCGTTGGCGAAACCCTACACTAAGTGTGGGGATCCAAAAAAGGCAACCCAGAAAAGTTCATAGCAGAAAGGACAAGCAGATACTCCTCCAACATCTTCAAGACTTCGTTGCTCAACGAAAACATGGTGCTCTTCTGCACCGCGGAGAGTAACAAGTTCTTGTATTCAAATGAAAACAAGCTGGTAAGGGCTTGGTGGCCGAAAACCTTCGAGAAAATCTTCTCCAACTCCAAGAAAACAAACCAAATAGAAGAAACCATGAGGTTGCGAAAGATCCTTTCGCCTTTTCTCAAGCCTCAGTCACTCCAAAAATACATCGGCATCATGGATTTGCAGACAAAAAAGCATTTCAACACGCAGTGGGATGGTCGAGACCATAAATTTTCATCTTTTTTTCTTTCAATTTTGTTTTTGGGCTAATTTATTTTATTCGCAATTTATTTCCTTTTCATACTATAGTGATCTCAGACCAAATTCTGAACAGTTTTCACACGTAATCTAGCAATTTATCCAGGAATTCCATCCAATGTTGAACACCTTCACTAGCAGAAACCTAATATCTTACTATTAATCATCATGTGAACTCTGTAAATATATTATATACTGCTCAACCATTTTCTTCGATTTTCTTAAACAATATTTAAACAGAATAAGTTTAGAAGCTAATTAATTAAAATTTTGGATGTTAATCACCTCACTTCAAGCCCAGATCCAAGAGAATTAAACATATGAAAGTCCAAGTGAGCAAGTTCAAGCCTAAAAGACCTGAAACGATCCCAATCTACAGTAAGGACCGAGAGTAAGGAGTGAAGGCGTTGATTTGACTAGCAAAATTAATATGGACCCTTGGAGTTGGTAAGGAGTTAAGCTGTTGATCTTTAAAATCAAAAAGGACCCCTGGAGGAGGTAAGGAGTTGAGGACGTGTTTGATCTTTAAATCGAGCCATCTGTGTTAACAAAATGACTAGAAAGGGATTTGAATTTTAACCGAAATAGCAAAGGGCTTCATCATATTTACATAAATATAAATAAAGAAGTATATAGATTGTCCAACCAATATGATTAGGTCCGTTCATTATTTGGGATTGTAGGATATGCCAATTTTTATTCCTTCTACTTTTTCTGTTTTATACCGTCAAATAATAATGATAATAATAAAGTCACATAGCATCAATTTCAAAGGAAGAGGAGGGTATAAGTCAAGTCATTTCCCTCATTAAAAGCCTCTACTATATTATTGGGATCAGTGATTGAGAAGTTAAATGAGCTTTGATAAAGCTACTTTTTTTTTTTTTAATTTTATTTTAGAGGAAATAAGGGAGCTGAATAAAGCCAGGGTTTTATATTTGAAATACTAATTTATATTTGTTCAATATTCAATTCAGAGATTTATGCTTGATTTTTTATAATTTTCGGTTAATATCCAAATGGATTTTGCATAGAAGGAAAATATGCTTTATTCGGACAAATTCTTAATTTTAGGAGATTTGAGTGATTTTTTTAAGGAATAACTCTCTACATTATAAAAATTGCCTTAACAAGAGAAGCTTCATTCTATCAATAGAGCCATAGAAGGCCAAGAGGAGGATCTTTCAATTTTTAGAGTATTTTCAATAATTTTGTCTATTATTAGAATTTTTTTTTTATCACATCATAAATAGACAATCAAACTTTTCTAATGAATCAACTATCTAAGTACTCCATCAAGTTGATAAGAAAAAAAAAATAGACATTATTAATTTAATTTTTTACTTTTGAAGGATCTGTTAAACATTATGAAATTTTTTAAAAGCAAAATTTTCGTTAAATATTAATTTTTTAAAAAAATAATAAAATATATATATAATTAATTAACAATTATAAATAATATTCTGCACATTGTTATTGAAGAATAATTAAAAAATTTATTGTACATTTATGCCATTTAAATTTAGATAATATCAATTTTTATATCACATAACTAGTAATCTATATTCATTATTAAAGTTGCCCTTAATCAATCAAAACACTATATTATTCTATGATGTTCCTACTTAATTTAGTTTATATCATATTTCTTCATTTCTCTACAAAATTTTTATTATTTTTATCTTACAAATTTATCCTCTATCTTTTACTTGAATTAATTCATATTTAAATTCTTTTTTTTCAAATGCATTTAAGAATTTATAATTTGACTATTCTCTGTAAATTAATATAGTTGTCCTGATTCTGTCAAATTTACATTGCACAATTTCTTTTATTGTTTTTATCACTATATATATTTTTATTTTAATTTAAAATGACACGCCCGCATATCCACACACAAATAAAGATAACTGAATTTGCTTGGTGCTTGGAAGAAAAAAAATACCAAACGTATAGTCTCTACGAAAAGCTAATTTAAGCATTGGAGGTGCTGACACACTTAGAAAAGAAAAAAAAAAAAAATACCAGGTGGCATGAAAAGAATAGGAGGATAACTCTCATTGTCCTCACTAAAAACCTATGCAGTCTCAATATTCCTCATTAAAAACCTATACTGTACTCTGTCTCTAAAAGCTAGCTTAAGCATTGCGGGGACCTTGTCTACCGTACTCTGTCTCTAAAAGCTACGTTAAGCATTGCGGGGACCTTATCTAGTACATTGTCATTGCTGCACAAGTGAAGGTCTTTTTGTAAGTATTCCAAGTTGAAGCTGGGTACAAAATGGAAGGAGAAAGCTAAGAGATGCGGTGTGACAATAATAAGGTCAGGTTTGGTATATAAAATTATTATTTTTTAATAAAATAAAAATATCTATTTATAGGAATTAAAAAAGAAAAAAAATAAATATTTATACTGATATGTTTGGTTATCATCTTCAATTAGATTTAATATTTAGTCTTTATGAATTTTTTTTCAAAAATATTAAATTTGGTAAAAATTAGTTAAATATATATACTACGCGAAAATTAATATCTAGCGGCACTCATTTAGAGACGCTAAGAAACAAACGTATTTGAAAAAACAAAACCGCTATTCTAAGGTTAATATGTCAGTAAAAATTCAATAACTATACGACACATCCCAAAAAGTGTCGATGTCAAACGGTAGCTAAAAACAACAACACACGATACATCCGTTAAGAATCTCTGAAAATGCGGCTGAACAGAATGGCCTTTAATACTTTTTTTTTTTTTTTTGCTAAAGTCATCTTTAATACTGTACGTATATTTTATCTGAATTGTATTGTTTAAATGCTAGACTTATGAAAAATGATTAGCCATCCATTATCTATATTTACATAATAACAAAATTTAATTATACGAGATTGTTGTTCAATTATATAATTTTTCATGTACAGGTTATTCTTGCAAATCTCTCAAATGGTATTTATTTATTTATTTATTTTTAAGATATAGATAACAGGCGACGTACAAAAACCATTACAAGTTGTATGTTCCCCTTTTATTTTTTAGTTTTTAAATTAACCTGATTTTTTTTAAAACTTCAAATAATCAGTGAAAATATTTAAGCAACATAACTGAGCTAATTTAAAAAAAAAAAAAATAGGTAACAGGGCGACGCACAGTCTTCTTTATGCATCGCCTGTTCTCTTTTTTTTTTTTTTTTTTTGGTTCATTTAATTAATCTAATGTTATTTCAACTTCAAATAACCAATGAAAATATTAGAGCAACATAACTGAGCCAAATTTTTTTTTTATAATCAATCTAATTTTATTTCAACTTCAAATAACTAGTGAAAATATTTAAGCAATATAACTGAGCTGGTTTTTTTTTTTTTTTTTAAATATAGGTAACAAGCGACCCACAGTCTTCTTTATGTGTCACCTGTTTTCTTTTTCTTTCTTTTTTTTTAATTCTTTTAATCAATCTAATTTTATTTCAACTACAAATAACCAGTGAAAATATTAGAGTAACATAACTGAGTTGGAATTTTTTTTTTTTTAAGATTTTGGTAACAGGCGACGCACAATGAAGATTGTGGGTCGCCTATTCTCCCTTTTTTTTTTTTTCTTTTAATCAATCTAATTTTATTTCAACCACAACTAACTAATGAAAATATTAGAGTAACATAACTAAGCTGTTTTTTTTTTTCTTTTTTTTAAGATTTTGGTAACAGGCAATGCACAATGAAATCATAGGCGACGCACATTGTGCATCTCCAGTTAGTAATAGGCAATGCACATTATGCGTCTCCAGTTAGTAATGTGCGTCGCCAATTACCAATATCCTAAAAAAAAAAATCAGCTCATTTATGTTGCTCTAATATTTTCACTGGTTATTTGTAGTTGAAATAAAATTAGATTGATAAAAAAAACCAAAAAAAAAAAAAAGACAGAATAGGCTAGACATAAAGAAGTCTATGCGTCACCTGTTACTTATATTTAAAAAAAAAAAAATAGCTCAGTTATGTTGCTTAAATATTTTCACTGGTTATTTGAAGTTGAAATAAAATTAAATTGATTAAAAAAAAAAAAAAGAACAGGCGACACATAATGACGCCTATGAGTTGCCTCTGCATCACTTGTTCATTTAGAATGGGTTGCCTTAAATATCTGGTGATCCATGTATCATTTAATGTGTCGCTTGTTATTTCAAAATAAAAAAAAAATTAATCTATTATAAATTTTAAATTCAAATAAACTATCATTGATATCTAAAAACCTGAAAGTTCATCTCGTTGAACATACTTACGTCAAGCAATTGGACTATAAGTCCTTGTTGCATTAGATCAATTTACAATTGGTATACCCTATCTCAAATTAGGTCGTGAGAGATGTGTTTTTGTGTTTCGTGTATACAAATATATGTGAATAATTGAAAAGAGCATTGATAAAACTGTTTTCTATTTTTAGATCAATCAAATTGATATTCATTGGAATGCTACGTGAAAATATTTGTAGATGAAATTTCAAAAAAGTAATTAAATCTTAAAAATAAATTTTAAATACTAGGATATAAGGTGACTCTTTTAAATGCAACTGCGTCGCCTGTTCTTAAAATTTTGGAGACATAACAGGAACATTTATGAGAGTTACATATTTTAAAAGCAAATGCAAATTTTAAACTCAAATAAAGTACAAAATCCTATTTAAAGGGTGAAAAAACATAAATAAAAGAACAGGCGAAGCTATCTGAAGATAATGCGTCGCCATTTCCTCTAGTTTGTTAAAGAAAAAAAATATACAATTTAAGAGACTTGCAAGTTTAAGCAGAAAATAAACCATACTTCGGAAAAAAAATTTAAAAGAATTAAAAAAATAGGCAACTCTAAAAATGTTATTGCATCGTCTGATCCATTGTCGTGTCTAACCTTTAGCGACATAGTTTATTTAAATGGGTCACCTATTTTGCCATCTTCTGAAAATTTTTGGCATGTATTAAAATTTTACGCGGGCGTTTGAATACCATTTCTTTTCACAAAATAGATGTTAGTACACTACCTAATAGATGTTAGAATTGGAAGCAATTTCAGAGAGACTTGAAGAGTGGGATATTTCGGGTTTAATTTTCCATTTGCCTGCGTTGCTGTCTGAAAGCTGGATTTCTCTGTGTCGCCCTTGTAGTTAGCTTGGCTTCTTCTTTCTTCATCTCCATGGTTTCAGTGAGTTTCCTTTTTCTTTATGATTGGTGGTGACATGTGGTGGGTTGGGTTATTTTTTATTTATTTATTTTTTCATTATAACCGGAGGTTAGGTTCGTTGGGTTTTCTTAATCTTGCTTTTGTTGAGGGTCGCTGGGTTTTCTTAATTTTTCTTTTGTCGATAATTTGTTTGTGATATTGTTTGACATTATTCTGCTTAGATTGGTTGGGAAATGGATAAATCGTGGATAACAATAGATAGAACCTCAAGCGATTTTGCTAAGGGGGTGAATGAATTTTTGAAATTTAGCATGGAGAATGCCAATTATTGTAATGCCATACGGTGTCCTTGCATGCAATGTGGGAATATAAAAATCCATACTATTAGGGATATTAAAGGCCATATATATTGGAATGGGTTTGATGTCAACTATCGGCGATGGATTTGGCATGGTGAGTCATGTGCTGACAGTGTTGATGAGATGGGGTTTACATGTGTTAACTTTAATAAATTGGATATAAATCTGACCCATTCATCATGGATTCGCAAGTTCAACAAATGTTTTATGTTGAAGATCAACTTGATTCGAGATGGTCTGTTATTTTAACTCCACCACGACATTGTACTTTTGTTGAAGAAGATATTCTTGGCGATACTACGATGGCTCACAATCCATTTGCCATACAATTGCCAAATGTTGATGAAAATGATAATGAGGATGAATGTGAGAATGACTATGTTCATAATGATTGTGAAGGGATATGGATAAACAATATATTCTAAATAAATTGGTACGTATATTTATTAACTTATGTTTTAAGTAGTATTTATGACATTTATTATTATTCATTAAATTGTGTTTTTGATCTACTTCATTATGTATTTTCCACTTTTAATTAGGAGAAATGTGTCTCGCCAAATCTTAAGAAGGTAATATTCTACTAAATTCCAAAATTAATAATGATTAATATTTTATTTATTTTGCATAAGTGTTAATAACTTTTTTTAATTTTTCCATATGCAGTATGAGGGTGTAATATCGTCAACAAAAGGTCGTCAACTTCCATCTCAATGAGTATGCATTCATGAAAGTTTAATTAATATTAAATTTGTTATGAAAAAATACAGTAGTTTACAAATTATGTAAAAATATGTCAATGAGATAATATTTAATTTATTTGATAATTAATTTGTTATAAAAAAATATTTATTTTAAATTTTTGTATTCTAATTATTTTGGATGGAGATAGTTTTAGTTTTTTTGTATTTTAATTATTTTTATATTTTTACTATTTCAATAACTTTTCACAAAATTAAAAAAAATGTAAAATTAAAATAAAAAAAAAAGAAGGGGCAACACATTAATACATAACAAAGTTGCCTAACATATTTGGCGACCTTTAATTTGCTATTTTTAACTACTCATATATTTAGCGATGCTTTAAAAAAAATCGCTAATATATTTTTAACGACAGTGTGGTGAAGCGTCACTAAATAATGCGTCGCTAAAAGTCAATATGCGTCGTCAAAAACTCAACGATAGGCGACTCTCTTGGTGCGTCATTAAAAATCTATCTAAATCACTAAAAACTCAAAGATAGGTGACTCTTATGATGCGTCGCTAAAAATCAATATGCGTGGCTAAAAATGCAAAATAGGCAACTCTTATGGTGCATCGCTAAAAACTCAAAAATAGGTGACTCTTATGATGCATCGCTAAAAATCAATTTGAGTCGCTAAAAACTCAAAGATAGATGACTCTCATGATGCATCGCTTATTGTTTTATGGCTTTAACGATATGACGTAGGTGACTCCGTGCGATACGTCATTATTTATTTTGTGCGATGCATTTATTGCATCATTTATCATTGCAATTCTAATAATGATATTTTTAATTTTGGATAATCAATCTCAATTTGAATATATTTTAAATACAGTAAAAATATATATCCATTAAATGAAGGAATAAAATTTTAAATTTTTTAAAGGAATAGTAAGTCCTTAAAATGAGAGAATAAGTATTCCTATACAATAAATATTTCTAAAATTTACAATATATCAAATATAGTAAGAGTCAATTTTATAAAATAGCTATTCTATTTATACAACTATTCTACAAACCAAATTTGCCCTATAATTGTGAAGTCCCACATCGGTTGGAAAGGGGAACAAAGCACGCCGTATAAGGTGGTATGGATAGCTTTCCCTTGCGACATATTCCCATAAGGGAAAGTAAAACCATGAGGGGTAGGATTGGGCTCACCACTTAGTTTCTAAAATGGACAATATCTCGGTTGAGCCTGGAAGGCCCAGGCTAGTGGGACTGGCACGTGAAGGGGTGGGACCCCTAACCATTACGACGCGTTTTGACAAAACCTTGAGGGCTTAGTTATAAAATGATTCCCCAGGCCCAAAGAGGATAATAAGGCATGCGGGTGATCTGGGCTGTTACAGTTGGTATCAGAGCTAGTACTCGGATCGGTGTGCCAGCAAGGACGTTGGACTCCAAGGGGGGAGGATTGTGAAATCCCACATCGGTTGGAAAGGGGAATGAAGCACGCCTTATAAGGTGGTGTGGATACCTTTCCCTTGCAATGCGTTCCCATGAGGGAAAGTAAAACCATGAGGGGTAGGATTGGGCTTACCATCTAGCTTCCAAAGCAGACAATATCTCGGTTGGGCTTGGGGGGCCCAGGCCAGTGGGACTGGCAAGTAAAGGGGTGGGACCCCTAACCATTATGATGCGTTTTGACAAAACCTTGAGGGCTGGGTTGTAAAAGGATTCCCCAGGCCCAAAGAGGACAATAACGCATGCGGATGGTATGCGCTGTTACAATAACCTTCATTTAGCAACTTATGTTTTTAGTTAGGTTTGTTCTTCTATCTCACCTCCATCTTATTTTTTAGTTAATATCTACAATATTTGTGATTTAAATTAGAAAAAGAGGTTAGAAACTGCCATTTTGTTGTTATATGTTAATATTTTTTTTATTAGCAACTATATAACATTTTGCTAACCTCAATGTCCCATCTCTTTGACTATTGTAGATGACAAATTCAATTAGTTGAATAAATTAAGATATACAGTCAAATTAACCCAGACAGAATTTGATGCAAATTAATGCACTTTGACAAAAGCATATAATTTGACTTGTATTGAAGTTCACTTATCTTGTTCACTTACTTATAGTAGATTTAAATTAAAGTTTTCACCCCATACAATAATAACACAATTATGTTTTACTATATAACTTACTCAGAATATGTAGCGCTGCTGTTTGAAATTAAGTCGCAAAGACTACGAAAATGAAAAAGACAACAGAATTGGTGTTACCTAAAACCGGCCATTGATATTGCAAAACTGCTTGTATCATGTGATGATCGTCTTTCCATCACATTGCTTCTCTTGAATCCACCATCTACTTACCCCAAGTATGAATCCTATATCAAATCCCTGTCTTCTTATTCTTCATCAGATCGTATCAACTTCTTCCTTGTTCCACATGACCATTATTCATCTCTCCAAGCCGACCTTAGCTCCATAAACATAACCTCTCTAATAGAGCATTAGAAACCCTATGCAAGAAACTATGTCAACAAAATAATTTCATCATCGTCATCGCCTTCGCTTGCAGGGTTCATCATGGACATATTTTGCATATCAACAATGGATGTAGGCGAAGAATATTTGGGATCCCAATGTACATGCTTTGCACTGTAAGTGCAGGCATGGTTAGCCTTCTGTTCCACTTCCAAGACCTTCATGATCACACAACATAGACTACTCCATTATAGACTTTATGATTAAGTTAGATGATGCTGAGTTAGTCTTACGAGGTTTATCATGTTAAATAAATTAATAATTGTGGACTTAGCATAATCAATTACTCACTTACAGGACTTATTTATACCATTAATGGGACTGACTTTTTTTATTATTTGTAGTAGGGTCCTTGGTCACACACTCTCTATAAGACTTTAGTTGGCCCATTGGACTGGAGAACCAACTCTCTTTATAAGCCCAATAACTTACCCATATTTTTTTCTATTATTATTATATTATTAAATTATTATTATTTTGTGTGTGTTAAAAATTAATGGATAAATCTGACTTGCAAAGACTATAAAAGGTCTAGGACAAGCAAATAGATATATGCTGTATTTTGAGATTAGGGTTTTCAAATATCTGAGAGTGATTTGAGAGTAGTGTGTCCATAGGCACTACTTTACGTTGTTTTCTATTTTGCAAGATTAATGTTTTAATTTATCAATAACTATATTTGGAGGTTAGTAATTTATGATTTATAGAATTTATTATATATATTTAGATCTGTATATATTAACAATTGATATCAGAGCATGATTAATATGCATAATAATTTTTTTTTTTTTTTTGTCGTTAGTCTTCGTTGTATCCATGATGATCGGTTTGAATTGTATGTGGCCATTGAATGATATGTGGGATTCAAATGTATCTTCTTTATTTTATTTTTCTTTCTACGTGCATGGACCTGTGAAGCTATAATCTTGATCTGTGAAGAAACATAATACATGCCCGATTGTTATTTGTAAAACAAAACAAAACAAAAAAAAAAGAAAAAAAAGAAAAAAAAAATTGTGATTGAGAAACTAGTGGTAATCGGGTTTTAGATCAAATTTGTGCAAAGTATGTAAACTTTGTTTTAGTTCGAATTAAGACCTGGGCATGGTGGAAAATTGTTTTTCGATGTGTTTTGTATCATTTAAAATCTCGAATTGGACTTGAAAAACCATTAAAAAAAAAATTGGAGAAACCCATGGCCGAATGCAACCTGGATTTGTGAATTGTTTGTGGTTAATTTTTGGCCAAAATTATGCCCACAATGAGATGACAACAACGGGACCAATTTTACCCAAAAATTTTCTGCAATTTTCTTGGATTTACATGGGTGTTTGTTTGAGTTTTGGCAAAAACAATTCTTGTGTTGGGTGTTTATTTTTCTGTGTTTTTTGAACCAAATTGATTTGGGAAAAAACTTTCTCAAGAGGAGACGAATCAAACGGCACCTATTATGCTCAAAATTTTCTGGAATTTCTTGTGATTCCATGGTTGTTTATTTTTGAGTTTTGGTCGATTATAATCTTAAGTTTGGGTGTTTGTTTTGAGCTCTCCTTTAGCCAAATTGATCCTTTAAAATTGTTGCCCACAACGAAAGGAGAAGAATGGCACCGGTATTGTAGGAAACAGTGGTCGGAATTGTATTTTACAGGCGGGTTTGTCAACCGGGTCGTGTGACCCGTTAACCAGGAAACCGGGTCGTCCTTGACCCGATTGAAGGAAGGAGAAGGCTGACTTCAGCATCCCGAAATTTAAAAAAAAAAAATTTATTTGTTTTGTTTTGTTTATTTATTTGTTGATGATTTACTTATTTATCTATTGTTCATTATTATTAAAAAAAATTATTATTTATTTATTTATTTATTTGTTGTTTATTTATTTGGTTATTTATTTGGTTATTTATTTGTTTATTTATTCCATTTTAATTTTCTTGAATTAAATTTACATATTTATGTTTGGTAAAGTTGGATTGTGTTAGCTTTTCCTAAAGAGACTTTGTACCTAGTTGGTATAGTAATGTGAGATTTTAGGTACTCACTTGTCGTGAGATTTATTTTATTTGCATTATGTGTACTAACGTAATGTATATTGGCATAGCAGATGAGATGTTTTATATTTACCTATTTAATGAAATTGCCAATATGTTGATTTTCTCCCACTTATTAACCAGGTTCTATACAAGTAACTAGGCTACCCTCTCGGTGGTTTTAGTTGCTTTGTATGACGCCAATGGAAGTTGATGAAATGCCATGAATCGCAGGTTCTAATTTACCCTGTCAATGATTTAGTTCAATGCATTTGATTGTGGTTATTTGGTTGACTGTCCTTGACCTGCAAAAAGGTATCTTTAGTGCTACAAAAACCCTAACGATAGATATGATTAAGGGGGTTGGGAAGATAGCATTTGCATAGTTGACAGGATATGCCCCGAGAACCCTCCCAAGACCTCCCGGGTGGTCCCTCCTAGTAAAGTCTCACTGGACAATCCTTAGAGAATATCCAATGGGACCTCATCTTAAAACGTGGACAACGAACACAAGCGATAACAATAATACCTCAATATATATATAAAATAAATTCACAACAGCGTAAAGTCCACAACCTGCTTACTGTACTACAGGCCATAACTACACACATAAGTACCATGGTCTCTACTGGGTCTCATATTTAAAATCAGAGCATTCTAAAAGTGGCGACGAAGTTTAGGAGTACAGATAAGTAATAAGTAAGTCCATGAGATAACAAAAGATAAAGGAAAGATAAATACAACTGCTGTCGTGCAAGGAACAAAGCGATAAGCTCTGCGCGAGGTAGACTGCTACTAGCTATCTGGGCCTAGGGGAACGAATTTAAAACAATAAAACGTGAGATAAAGAAATCTCAGTGAGTGACATAGTATAATAGAAAAATAATAATTCATTTCTGAAAAATCTTTCTCTCAAGACCTCTCGTTCCACTCGTTTGAAAAGTTTCCCGTTTAAAAATCATTTCACAAAATCCAAACTTGTACCCCAATTTAATATCATAAAAACTTATGCTTAAAAGTGTGAATGAACGATCATCATAATATTATGAAATGTCTCAAATCAAGATATAAATATTTTAGCAGAAAATATAATAAACACAGTTCCACCAAATAAATATGAAAATGTAGAAATCAACACAATATTTCTAAATCAACAATATATACAAATATATACAATATACCATACAATGTATTAATCTGTAAACCGTGGGATACACCCACCTCACGACCCTCAATATACGAACAGTGTCATGGAAACATCAATTAATCGTCAGGATGTACCCAACCTCACGGTCCGTGGCAATAATAAACCATTAGACGATACCAATCTCATGGTACCATGGTAATAATAATAAACTGTCAGATAAACCCGACCTCACAGTTCGTGGTAATAATAGATAACCGTTGGATGAAACCAACCTCACGGCACCGTGGTAATAATAATAATAAACCGTCGGATAAACCTGACCTCACAGACCGTGGTAATAATTGATAACCGTTGGATGAAACCAACCTCACGGCACCGTGATAAACCCAGCGCGCTGTAATATAATACTGAACCAAACTCTGGTACTATGCGGTACATCAATTTAAAATAACCGATATAGTATCATACCGTATCATAAATTATAATTTAATATTCACGCTTAGTCGCTTGTCTAAATATTTCAAAAAAACTTCAAATCATTATTTCTTACTCAAATAAGAAAATAACACAGTGAAATATATTCACCATAAATCGATTTTAAGCATCTAAAAATTTATAAAATATTTGAATATGCTTAAAATCATATAATTTTCATTAAGCCTTCTCAAATCGATTAATTTCCAAAGTGATTTAAAACCTCAATTCAAATACCAAAATATTTAAATACCACAAATTCATTCATGAACTCATTAATATTGCCAAACGTTTAAAATATTGACAAAAATCATATAAAATAATAACACATATATGTAAAAATAGATCCTCATATATCCATAGAATGAACATTCAAATCAAACGATAGGTAAAAGTAAAATACTCAACCACATATATATTATACTATATACCCAAAACATTTTTAAAACTAATAACCACTTACAATACTGTAGATGCTCACGCCTGCTCCTCTACAAGATCGCCTCCATGCTCAACTTGAGTGCTTGTAATATAATAAAATATTCCTCACGCTCCAAAAAACTAAAACAGAGACACTTGTATAACCCAAATGTCTCATAATAATTAATAGTACTATAAAATTGCATAAATTGGACACCTGACAGTCCAATTATACCGCGTGTCCTTAGGACCTAATACCCAAAATTGAGAATTTTCACCTGAAGCCTAATATTTTGAAATTGAACCACCTAATGGGTCCTAATAATATCCAATTTCACTAATTCAACTCCAAGTTTAACTAATTTGATCAATTCGGTCCAAACACAGTCCCCAACTTATCCAAAAATTAACTAATTGACCCAAAAATAGAGAAATTATCAAACGATCTCCAAAATTCACAAGCTTTATATTGACAGAAAGCCCAAGAGACAAGGAACCTACCAGTGTGCTCATCTTGGTCCAAAGTTTCCTTCAGTGGCTGAAAAACACGGTTGAAGCTTCGGCCGAAGTTCCCGTCATCGGATCTCCGAAACGGTATGGAATCTGGATAAAATAACCATGGAAATGAGTTCATAGGGGTCAAAAATAGTGGAAAATGTGTATAGGTTGGCCCAAAACGGTCAAAAATGGAGAAAATCCAGCAACCCACCTTGCCAGTCGCCGCGGACTTCGCCAACCCGATCTGGGCACGTCCAACCCCCGTTCGTCGTGAAACTTCACGGTTAAGCTCACCTTCAAGTGACCTTCCTACTTAGCTGGTGCATGTAAGTGGTGGTTGGCCGGAAATGATCAAAACGGCGGTGACCCGATTCGACGGTAAACGGGTAGAAACGACCCAGTTCGAACCCAGGGATCTTAAGGGAGAATATCTTGGGTTTTGGAGATGAACTAGGTATTTTGCGCTTTGGTTCCTGTTTGGCATGCTTACCAAGGCTTATATAGAGCCTAAGGTCACTAATAGACAAAAACGGGGGACTGGTTTGGACACTGATATCAAACTTATGCTTAAAACTTTTCAGGATCATAACTTTTTATCCGTGACTCAGAATTTGATGTGCCACTAGTCTATGAACTTGTATCGACGAGATCTACACAACGGTATCTCAGTCAAATAAAAAATATTGGCTATCAAAAAAAGTCAACTTATTTACTTGGTCAAACTTGTTTAATCATGTATATTTTTTTTGGTACGGGGTGTTACAATAGTCCTTTGTGATGTAGTGAATTTCTGTTATTTGGTATTTCAAAGCTGGGAACACTCCTAATACTCTGTCTATGAATGTCATGATAAAATTAAACAAACTAATATAAAAGTGGTTAAAATTTCTAATAACGTTTGACTTTGAAAATTAAACCACCAGAGATACCATATATTTATAATACTGTCGAAGTTAAATGCTGTATAAGGACATCAAGTACTAGTATAAGTGTTATGTGATAATTATGGAAAATCACATATATGATTGTATATATATATATTATGTATTATGTTTTATGAATACTCTTCTTAAGCTGTTTGATATTAATGGAAAATTTATCAATTTGATAAATTAAGAAATACTACCATTTGGAGTTATTGAATTCTATTGTGTTTGATAAAGTTAATGGTGTAAATGAGTTTATTTTGAAACTTTACTCTTATCATATCAATCTCATGGACCTTAATAAGGATTTTAATAAGGAGTATTAACTGTTGGGAATTAATCGCTTAATAGGAGATGACAAGGAATTGTAAGTCGCTTAAGACTTTACGGCATTTTGTGGTATTTTATGGTAATTTGGTTTATAAGTTGCTGCTTGTATTAATTTCCTTATTTTATTGTTGTTGTTACTCCTAGAGTTGTTTTTGTATGTGCTAGAATTTTGTAATAATTCTTTATATTGTTGTATTAATCTCTATCTTTTGTACAGGTATTAATCTCTATACTTTGTACACCACCTGCTTTGAAAGACTATAGATATTTTCATTAGCTATATTGTTAACTTTCTTCTATTATAGATATATTGAGATTATTTGTGAGAAATTAGGCATCCTAGTTGTCTTTAAAGAGTTCAAGATAAAAGTAAAGTTTTAAAAGAATAAGAAGTTGAAAACTGTGAGGTTTGATAAGGTGATGAATATTATGGCAGACATGATAAGATAGGACAGAACTCAATATCTTTTGTAATTTATTTGTTTGGATGTGGAATTGATATATAGTTTACAATACTTGACACTCTTTAGCAAATGGCATAAGAGAGAGAAGGAACTACACATTTGATGGATACAATATGGTGTGTGTTGCAAACTTTAATTTGGCATTTTTCCTTGTGGATAGCAAGTTATGCATAGTTTACATCTTTTCTTATGTATAGGATTCTAAGTTGCTATTATGATGTATAATTTCGATATTAAAATGTTAGACCTTAAAACCTTTAATGGTTATTTTTGTTGGTTCTTGCAAAGAATCTAGGGTTTATTATTTATCTTTCACAATCAGTTTCCTTAAGCCAAATATGGTTGTTTATTTTGAGGGTGTTTCAGTTTTGGTGAGTGTAAGGGTCCAAAGATGCTTGTTTTTTAGAAAGGAAAAGAATATTAATTCAATAATTGATGTTCCTGCTAGAGATATTACTGATCCAATACTTATGAAACTAGTAGTCAGTCAGGATTGAATCCATTCAGATAGAATGAAATATTTTGTTACAGCTAATGATAATGTGTGCCTTTTGAGATGGTCATAGAGGAGTTGAAAAATTATTATACCTGATAACTATAAGATTTATTTGCAGAAAAATGAGTTTAACATAAATGATGAATTGAATCTAGTCACTTATGAGAAAGCCAATAAGCAGTTTAGTATTTCTTTTGGTTTAGTTGCTTGAAAGTAGCAAACTTATTGAATACAAATAGGTTTATAAAACTAAGAGAGAGTCTAATGGTTAAGTGAATAAGTATAAGCTGGACTTGTTACTGAAGAGTTTAGCCGAAAGGAGGAAATTAACTATAAAGAGATGTTCTCTCATGAATCCACAAAATATAATTTTAGAACCATTAAGGTAATTGTGGCTAATTATGTTTTGGAGTTGTATTATATGAATGTTAGAACTGCTTTGTTAAATGGAATTTTGTATTCAAATGCGTATATATATAGTCCAACTAGTTGGCTTCTAAGTAGTGGGAAATGAAAGTTTATTTTGTAAGCTTAAAAGATTTATTTATAATCTTAAGTAGGCCTCATGGCAGTGGTATCTTGTTTTTTATGAAGTTGTTACCTAAAATGGTTTTAAGGAGAATATTGTTAATTTGTGCATATATTTAAGATCAGTTAGAGCATTTTAATATTTATAGTATTGTATGTTGAAGACAATGGTTAACTTTCAGTGATACTGACCTATTGACTAGGACAAATTTACTGTTGTGTAGCCATTTTTAATATGAAAGGATCTTAAGGTGGTTTCATTGGTATTAGAAATAAAGATTCTTTAAGACAAGGCTAATTGTGTATTGTAACTATCTTAGTTAGAGCCTATGTTGATAGAATTGTGTTAAGTTTATATGCACCATATTCTCCAAATATGGTATTAATGGTGTTGGTGATAAATTCTCTAGAAATCTATGTTCCAAGAATGAGAGAGTGATAAAAGGGACAAATTATAACAGTTCAATACTCTTTTACATTTATCAGTTTGTTGTTCAATCAAGATTGCACATCATTGAAATTGTTTATGTTGTGGGTGTGTTCTTGTAAATGCTTAAGTAGTTCTGGTTATGTGTACTATGAAATAAGCCATTTTTGGTTTTGAGATCAGCACACCACTATTTTGATGCAGTGGGGTTTTGTGAGCTGATTATGCTGGCTATATATGAATGTTTTAAATGTTTAACACAAGGAGTGTTATTTATCATGGCAGTAGAAGCTGTTTTGTGAATTAGTGTTGGACAAACACTTATAGTTTCATTGATTGTTGAGGCAGAGTATATGACTTGTTTTGAGCTTATGATACATGCTTTTGGGTGCACTTTTGTTATAAGGCCTATAATGCTGTTATGTGGTAATTCCGTAGCTGTATCATTTTGGTGAGAGTCTCATTTTGTTGTGTACACGCCTGTTACAACATGGTAGCAAACCCACTAACAAAGGCTAGCTTATAAACTTGTTTGAGGAGCATATATCTTTATATGAGTGTGTAGCAGTTGAGACTGCTATAACTCAGTGGGAGTTTTATAATCTGCAATAATGTCCATGTGGTATGTAGTATATGATTGAGTATTGCCTTGCAAGTAATACATGTATGTATGTGGATCATTATAATGTGATATTTGTTACACATATTGTTGCTCCTTATGCTAGCAGGTCTGTTTCAGATTTTAGTCTGTGTATATGTGTATATTGATCCACAAGTACCATGGTGAGTTCCTACTATCTAGTTTGGGTATATTAATGTATCCTGTCGATACACAATGTACTCGAATAAAATGGTATTGTGTGTTGGGGGATTGCACATGGTTAGATAAATCTGTACTAGCTAGACTAATGTTATGGCATACAAAGTGCTCAGTTGAAATGGTATCATTTTTGGGAGATTCATTAAGAGAATCTCTACTATCTAGTCTAGTATATTGTTGTGCCGTGTCGATATGCTATATATTTAGATGAAATGGTATTATGGTTCGGGAGATTCTGTAGTGAGTAAGTTTGGATTATATATAAGATGATGATTATGCAGTTCAAATGGGAGAATGTTAAATAAATTAATAATTGTGGACTTAGCATAATCAATTACTCACTTACAGGGCTTAATTATACTATTAATGGGACTGGCTTTTTTTATTATTTGTAGTAGGGCCCTTGGTCGCATACTCTCTATAAGACTCCAGTTGGCCCATTGAACTGGAGGACCAACTCTCTTTATAAGCCCAATGATTTGCCCATATTTTTTCTTATTATTATTATATTATTAAATTATTATTATTTTGTATGTGTTAAAAATTAATGGGTAAGTCTAACTTGCAGAGACTATAAAAGGTATAGGGAAACAAATAGATATATGTCATACGGTATTTTGAGATTAGGGTTTTTAGATATCTGAGAGTGATTTGAGAATAGTGTGTCCATAGGCACTATTTTACGTTGTTTTCTATTTTGTAGAATTAATGTTTTAATTTATCAATGGCTGCATTTGGAGATTAGTAATTTATGATTTATAGAATTTATTATGTATATTTAGATCCGTATATACTAACATATCAACCCTATATATCCCTGCTAAATTGTTGCCTAAATACACGATGAGCGTGGCTAAAATCTCTTTGCTCATGAATCATTTTAGAAGGGTTAGATCAGAAGCAAAAGGCATACTCATAAACACATTCATGGAGTTGGAACCCCATGCCTTTTCTTTGTCTAATAATGGTGGCGATAAATTCCATTAGTATATACGGTGGGTACTAGAATTAAATGGCAACAACAATGATATTAACTGCTGTGATGCAATAATCAGGTGGCTTGATGGTCACCCTCCATCATCCGTAGTGTTCTTGTGCTTTGGAAGCTTTGGTGAAGATCAGGTGAAAGAAATTGCATGCACTTGCTCTCGAGAACAGTGGAATCCGATTCTTGTGGTATCTAAGTCAGCAATGTCCATCAGAAAAAATGGAAATCTTCCTCAAAGAGTTTATGGATCCGACTCCTCGGTTGAGTATCTTATGCCACAAGGCAATAGGAGGCTTCGTATAACATTGTGGGTGGATTCTATAATTGAGAGCTTATGGTTTGGTGTGCCTATGTATTGCCGCTTGGCCACTCTATGTGGAGCAACAACTCAATGCTTTTGAGCTCTGCAAAAGAGCTGGAATTGGCAGTGGAGGTTAAGATGGACTACCATCAAATGGTTAATAATAATAATAATAATGATCAAATGGTAACAATTGTAAGTGCCAAACAGGTAGAAGAAACAAGCATAAAAAGGGCGATGGAGCATGGTAGTAGCATAAGGAGGAGGATATATGAAAGAGATTCATGGCTCTTCCTACCGTTTCTTCCACTGTCTAATCAATAACGTGATGGATGGATTAATTTTCCCCAGTATTACTATAGCATGTGTATGGTTGGGCGAGTTTCGCTCAGTATTTTTTCTTTAGCCATTAAATTTATTTTGTATATGTATAATTATTTACCTGAAACATCCACGGATATAAGTAATTAAAGCTTTCTTCAAATGTTGTACTACCATAAGTAAAACCAGACATATATGTATTTAGTCCGGTTTAAGTTGAAAATAATAAATAAGTTTTATTATTTAGAGCTATTGGATTACATGGCATTCCACTGTATTAAATACAAGTCGCATGAATGACATACAATTCAATAGTTTGTTAAGCTACAATAGCCATGTAATGGTTGCAAGTAAAAGTTTTTGTTGTAAAACTTGAAAATATCCCTACGTAAACACAATTATATATATAAATATATATATATATATATATTTATATAAATGATATCTTAAGAATTATCTCCTAATTTATAAAGAGAGAGACGTGATAATGTGGACAATAAAAATATTAATGCATTTAGTTTTATATGTTAATCCTTCAATTTTTTATTTTTATTTTCTAGTACTTAAAACCTAAATGCGAAAGTAAGTAACCGATTAAAATTTCATAGGATCATGTGAATCTCGTTTTTAGTATTGGCATCAGCATGTATTCTTTGGATAAGCTTAGAACTATATGTGAGGAAAACATTTATATATGCTTTTTGATATATATAAATATATGTAAATGCGCATAGATACTTTCATGATATATATATATATATATACATATATTCATTTATCGAGGACGAAAGAAAAGAAAAAGAAAAAGGGTTCAAGATCATCCCATTATATATCAGTGATAAGGCAGTAATAGGCAATTTATTATTCTAGACGAAAAAATTTGTTCACCTTTGTGGATGAGTGACTCCTTATATATAATTATCTCCCATAACAGACAGAATCTCCAATAGGCTGTTTATTAGGTCTGTTCATTAAAAAAACAAAAATAAATAAAAATACTTTACCACATTAAATTAACATATAGTCTTTTAAAAAAAACATCTTCAATGATACTGTTCAAAATTTCTGTTAAGCTGTTCAAAACTTTTATTAAACTGTGGTGGCATTCAAAAAAATAGAAGCTGTCTAATGGACAGTTTAAATTATAACTTCAGCCTTTTCTCTATTCTCTCTCTTCTAATCTCCTCTTTCAATATCCCAAATAATTCCATTTAAAATTTTAAAGGGGATTCATTAGAAAAGAATTTTAAATAGATATTATCTATTAACAAAAAATATACCAAATAAGTATTAACACTTTCTAAATATTTTACCATATAAGTTTCAATGGATAAAATCATTGAAGATATTCTGACCATATGAAAAACAAAAATGTAATGTATTTTATTTTACTTGTTAATCCTTAAAAAAAATAATAATAAAGTTTTTAATATTAAAATCCTAAAATGAAAAAATGAACCATAGATGATATGTATTTAAATTTTTAATAAGATGGATCTTATTTTTAAATATACACATTAACATATCTCTCATTGTAAGATGGTTCCATAAAGATATTTTCGTCTGTATATATATATATCTATATAATTAATGTTTGTTTGTAGTTTAAGTGAACCATAGATGGTATGTATCTAAATTTTTAATAAGATGGACCTTATTTTTAATATACACATCAACATATCTCTCATTATAAGATGGTTCCATAAGGATATTTTCGTCTATATATATATATATAATTAATATTTGTTTGTAGTTTTATCATTTTTATTTTAGGTATACGCAAAAGCTAAACACTGTTGATAGGGTTAATTGGGCCATTGGCTTGGAAAAAAATTTTGCCATTGGGTCACTCTAGGTTTTGATGAAAATGGAGAACTTCCATTCTTGTATGTTTCTTTCACAGGGCGACTTCGACTTTTTAGCCTGATAAAGGGTATGTTGCAACCTATAATGATGTGTTAATTACTAATTTCTATTAGCGAGTTAAATTTTCCCATATAAAATCCTATAATGTTATCCTTGTTAATTCAAATATAAAGAGATGTTTCTGAAATTAAAATCTTGCCAACCATTTGCAGTTGATGTCCTCCCCCAAAGAAGACCTTCATGGCAAGCTTTTCTTTTGTTTTTGTTTTTGTTATTTATCCAATAATATTGAGAGTGAGAGATACAAACTTAGATCATTATTGGAGAAAAACAATAAGGCAAGCGTTTAAGGAGAGTCACTTTCAAGCATAAAATAATTAGAAAACAGCTCAAGTCTAAACCCCCCAGATCAACCTCTTGCGTGATTGCAAGTATTTAATTGGCATTGCTGCAATCAGCTTAATCCGTATTTGCCCTCAATAGTATCCTTTTGTTTTTCTTGTTTTGGCAGATTTAACGATACTAGCTAGTTGCGCTAGCTACAGCTAGTTTGTCGAACTTATATTATTTAATTTTTATCTTACACATTTAAGCATTTGTTGATCCAATAAATGATAGGATATTTTTTATTATTTAATCAGGACAAAATTAAGTTTAGAAAAAAGGATCGAAAGAGATATTTAATCTCCCTTGAATTATTTAAAATTTTGTTTTGTGGATAAGCTTCATGGATCATTTTAGTACCCTTCGGGAGACATCATAATTCTTGCTTGCATCTCTGAAAAAAAAAAAAGGCTGAAAAAGGAATAGTATATTGAAGTAGTCCCTTTAGCGCAAAAAAAATAAAAATAGCAGCAGTCCCTTTTCAATTGCTGGTTTTCTCTTTAAATATGGAAGTCTACAAAATATCATAATCCTTGCTGTTATTGTCATCCTCTTTTTTTTTTTTTCCTTTTTTTTTTTCCCTTTTTTTGGTAAATTTGGGTTAATTTATTTGTCTTACTTATGTCATTTTCTTACCATGTCACACCAGACCAAATTGTTGACAGTTTTAACACGTAATCTAGAGCTATCCTGAAATTTCTCCATTTGCACACTAACCAAATATCTTAATAATCAAGCATGTGAATTCTGCAAATTACACTTCTCTGATCAATCTTCTTAATCAATATATCAATAATTAAAAAAAACCATATGTATATATATAATATATTTAAAAAGCTAATTAAATTGAAAATGAAAGACATTGTACAAAATCTCTTGCTCATTAATTTCTGAATGTTTTTCAAGTTTGAATCAAAATTTTTGATCAAACAGCACTAAGAAAAGACGCAGAACTAGGAGGGTCTGGAATTTCAACAGTCCCTTCCAACATCAAAACCACATTCTTCATTGAAGGTCTAAGTGAAGGATCTTCTTGTATACACCAAAGCCCCACCTTTATCATCTTCTCCAATCTCTCTTTCTCAACACACTCTTCATCTTCACCATGTTTCACAAGCTTATCAACTTCACCAATTGCAAAGCAATCCCAAACCCAATTCGTGAGGATTTCTTCAGCTTCAGGAACTCCCAGATCCACACTCCTCCTACAGCAAATGATCTCCAGCAATACGATTCCAAAACTGTAGACATCCGCTTTCACTGTTATCGCCATGTTCTTATGCCATTCAGGAGCTACATACCCTCTTGTTCCTCTAAAACCAGTGTATGTTCTAGTTTGGTTCGGCATCAATAACTTGGACAATCCGAAATCCGCAATCTTTGCTTGTTTCTGATCGTCCATGAGGATGTTTTCCGGTTTGATATCGCAATGGATTATCTGTGTTTCACATTCTTCGTGCAAGTAGAGTATTCCTCTGGCTATGTTTATGGAAATTTGGATTCTTTCTTCCCAATTTGGTCTTTTTTCTGATTCAAAAAGGAAATCCGCAAGTGAACCATTGATCATGAACTCGTAAACTAGCAGTCTGTGAGCTCCTTCATGGCAATAACCAAGCAATTTGACAAGATTCTTGTGATGGGTTTTTCCGATTATTTTCATTTCGTTTCTGAATTCTCTTTCTCCATCCGCCACGACTCTCTCGAGCCTTTTAACGGCGACGGTTTTCATATCACCGCCGAGGTTAGATGCTAAAACACCTTTGAAAACCGTCCCGTATGCTCCTTCGCCAACTTGGTCGCTGAATCCATTCGTGGCATTTTCCAATTCATGAAATGAATATGGTCGGAGACTGAAATCTTCAACCAATCCTAATTCACTTCCTTGATGCGAAACTTTCCTGTATTCCCAAACACGCAATCTGAAAAAGAAAATGCCAGCTGCTACTAAAATAAAAACAGCGAAACACGAAATCGCAATGCTAGCGATGAAGATTCCAGATCGAACATCATCTTTTCTAGTAACTATACCTGAACTCCCATTTCCTATCTTGATAAAGGTTGTCCATGGAGGTCCTTTGCGTTTCCGAGGTCTTGCGAATCTCAAAGGAAGCTTTTGCTTACTGCATCTTAGGTTCTTAAACGACGCAGCTTCGCAGTTACAGTCTCTCAGACAATTCTCCACGCATACAGATTTGTTAATGGCAAAGAAAGTTGAATAAGGATCATCTTCTAACCTCATCTCATTCAACTCTGTAATGGAATATGCATGTTCTTCGTCCTCTGCTACACAATCTATGCTGAAGTTCCTCTTGCAGCCTAAATTCTTCCGATTTCCATCGACGAAATCGAAACCGGGAAGACATTGACAAGAAGGGCCCTCATATGTGGAAATACAATATGCATTTAAGCCGCACGAGCCCAGAGGAACACACTTGTCACTGGTCGAAGACCACTCGACGGACCAGTTCTGGTTCTGAACTAAACCATGAGAGTACAATCTTAGTATACCATCTACATCAACTGTCAAACGGTATACAAGATTGTCAGCAAAAGTTCCACTAACATTGGTCCTATAACCGGTCGAATTAACAAGGTAAATTTGCCCATTTCGATCGAGATTCAGAGTCACATTGTCTCCAAAGGTGAATGTTCCAGATGCCCAATAAGCATACTGGGGTTGAGTTGGAGTGTCTACAGGGTATTGAACAAGATTCCCATCCCTCTGCATCCTCAGTCGAAATCTTCCACTTGCAGGATTCGTCTCCGACTCGCCGGAGACGAGCTCTTTCGTAGGAAACAGAGGTTGCTTGTACAAAAGGGTATCTGTTGGAACATCGAAACTCTGCCATACTATCGTCGAATTCTTATCGTAGAGGACGAAGTTTCCAGTGTCGAGCATGGAAGCAGAGGAAGCAGGAACAGAGGAATTAGAAATGGGTGTGTGTGAACCTTTTTCATCTTTCAAAATGAGTTTTCCATCATGGCTAAGAAGCAAAACAGAGTCATGGGGAAGGGGTGGAGTGTCTCTGTTTGCTGTCCAAACAACAGTTTTCTGGTCGATTCTCTCGAACCAGATTCCAATATAGAAACCATTTCCTTGCCTGTAGAATCCGAAAGCAAACTGGCCAGAGTTTGAAACCCAGTAGGAGTTGTTGTTTGGTGAAAGAGAAGAGCCTAATTGAATCGTGGAAGTTCTATGTAGTTGGGAGGCAGTTTTAGTGAATGATTGCATAACCAGAAGAACAAACAAAATTTCTGTGGCCATGTTCTTAATTCCGAAAGAGCAATGGTTCATTTTTTGGGTAACCAAACCATCGACAAGACATGTGTGCAAATCGGTCAATGAATTATGAGTTCAAAATTTTTGATTGAGTCTTACGTTTCAAGTAGAAATGTCAAAGATCTAGTTTGCTTTGTTGAATGAAACTAAAAAGGGTTTACCGTTTAATTTCTAGATAGACTTTGATTCTTAGCAAAATGGCATGTGAGCCTTGCTCAATGATTGCATTATACAATTAATTGCAATATTTATTTCCATAAGCTTTTTGACTTCATTTTGTGGGCTGCTAACTACCTTTTAATATTTTCTTCAAATAAATAAATAATAAATAGCTACCTTTGAATATTTACTTTAACTAGTTATTTATTCTTTTCTAGTACTAGTCTTAATTTGTTATTTTAATCAATGGTTCAAGACTTCTATCTTTTTCTTTTTTATTTAGGATTGTTATTTCAATATTATTATGTCAATATATATGAAAGTTACAAAATTGAACTTTGTATAAGGTTAAGTTTTTGTAATTTCTAAAAATACAAAAAATTTATAACGTAGAAAAGGAATTATATTATAAGATGAGATTAAAAATAAGAACTAATAGAGATAATATATTGTATATGATTATCTTAAACTACTTTATGGTTGAGTTTTTTTTTTTTCATTTAATATTAAAGATGAAGGAATTCGAACCGAATTATTGTGTTAAAAAAAAAAATGTAGCTTTTACTACTAAATTATCTATAAGACTTCTAGTTACACTTTTTAAAATATAATAAATGATATAAGCTTTGTGTTCATATACAATGAATATTAGGTTATTTTATCAAATGATATAGTAAAATAATGCGTTATTACATTATTAGCTTGTACTGGATTTTAATCATCCAAATTGGTAAACAATTTTAGGATTGCTATATTTGTAAATGTAATTAGATTTTTTGTTGGCCATGCTGTGGTAGCAGGATTGGGTGTCTCTTTTTTTTCTTTTTTCTTTTTTTTTTCTTTTTTTCCTCCCCATTACCAAAAAGAAGGATTTGGTGTTATTGCTAGGGAATCATTTGGAAAGGTGCATTGCTATGCACAATGTTATTTCTTATACAAAAAATCTTAACTTTGGAACCATATGATCCTCAATCACAAAAATGAGTGAAAAGTATTTTTGCTCTATTTCGTGTATTCAAGTTTCAAAACTGAGTGATTGGCTTTATTTTATGCATGTTTCTGGACTTTGGAACAAGAGTGAAAAAATATTCATTTTCAAGGTAAACTAGAAAGAGCTAACGAATTGTATTATTTAAGAGGATGCCAATTTATCCTGATTCCTTGTCAAGAAAATATACCAGAATATTTATATCAATTTAATTTCTACTCTACGGGAACCAATAAGGCTACTATTTGGGTTGGCAAATAAGCTAGAAAAAGTTTTTTCTTTTTTGGGTTAATTTTATGCAGATTTTTTAAAGGTTACTCTATTTCAAATTATATCTAGACATTTGAAACAATTTAAAAACACATTTTATTTTTAGTCAACTCCTTGGAAAATGTGAAATATATTATATAATAATGAAAATAATATATCATATATTAATAAAAATATTTATTCAATTAAATTAATAATTATTATATTTTATAAAATGAAGGGATTTTATATTTATTTATTTTGTGTGTTTCTTATTCAAATCGTTCCCAATCTCCACCCCCCCCCCCCCCCCCCCCCCTCCTTCACTTGTCTCCTTCTTCTCACCCTTCCAAGATTTTTTTTTGTTTTTTTGGTCAAACTCAGATCTCTTTTTGACCCAAAAAAAAAAAAAAAGGCCCATATATTTATCTTTTTAGCCTTAAAAAACTTTTTCTCCTTCTTCTCACCTTTCGCAATTACTTTTTGGGGTCAGATCGCTTTTCCAAAAAAAAAAAAAAAAAAAGAAAAAAAAAGGCCCATAATTATTATTATTATTTTTTTGGCTGAAAACTAAAATATGATGTTTGGTTTTAAAAAATATATGTTGTGAGGAAACAACAATCAGATTATCACGGATGAACTTATTGACTTCATCTTTCCAGGATCACTCTTCTTCCTCATCTGTCAACCCTCACCTATTGTTCTCATTCTCCATTATTTTTTTTTAGATTTTCTAATAACATTTTTTTTTTTAAAAAAAAGAGCTTATCCATTTATTTATTTATTTATTATTATTTTTTCCATATTTTCTCATATCTATTAAGTCTGCATGGATTCCCAAAGTATGGGTGCTTGATAGTGAATGTTGACGATGCGGTTTTGACTGAGAAGGGTGTGGTGAGGGTTGATGCTATTGTGTGTGATAATTGTGGCAATTTGATGGCTGCTTTGGCAATCCTTTTACTGTTGAGTTGCGAGCTATTAAGGAGGCTGTGCCTTTTTGGCAAGAAGCTGGTCTTCTGGGGGGTTTTTGGCTACTTATTTTCAATTCGCTCTTGTTCTCCATTTTTGGGTGCTGTAGAAGAAATTAGGCATCTTATTTCTTTGTTTGGGAATTTTAGTTGTTGTTATGTGCCTGGAGAGGCCAATAAGGCAAGATATTCTTTGTTACTTCTTCTATTTTGAAACTTTTGTTGGAACTTGGAGGAGGATCCCTCTGGTTACTTCTAACAATTCAAATGGATGCTTATAATGTTGTTCCTAATTAAAGGAAGTTATCTTTATTCAAAAAAAAAAACAAAAAAAACAAAAAGAATAAATAAAATGTAATGGAGATTTTTTTGTAATGAAGATTTGAAAAAAATAGCAGGAAAAAAAATTTAATGGAAATTTTACAATATGAGAGGTTAAAAAAAAAATAACAAGTAAAAAAATAAGTTTAAAGAAAGTAAAAATAAGTTAAGAAAATGAATGTATGAAAATAAGAAAAAAGAGAAAAATAAAAGTTGGGAAAATTTTAAGTTGTACCATTTTCCCCCCATTTTTATATAGAAAAAAATGAAAAAAAAAAAATATATATATATATTAAAATTGTAATTGTAAGGCTAATATACCATATGAGTAATATTAGTAATAACATGGTATAAATTTATGTAGAAGGAAATTTGAATCGAGGGTATTTAAGGTATGTTAAGCTGCCAACTGGGAAAGAAAATGTCAGCTAAGAGAAAAGGGTTAATGGCATTGGGCATTTTTGAATTGTTTGAAATCTTTGGATATAACTTAAAATAGGGGTAACTTTTAAAGAGATATTAAAAGCATTTTCCAAAAAGTTTTTAAAATAAAAAGCATTTTTTTAGTGATGAAGAACATCTTTTAATATAAAAAGTAGCATTTTAAAAAATCATGCAATAATAATTTTTATATGATACTTTTTATTTTTATTTTTCTATAATTGTTTACAATTATGTTTGCTTTCCCCACTCTTTATTTGGATTTTCTCTTAATTATTAATAATTAAAAAGTAAAAAAAAAAATAATTAATAATTAAAATTTAAAATAATTTCAAATTTTATTCTAAATTAAATTAAATTATACAATATTTAATATAAATAATAAATTTGACTCTTCATGTTGAAAGAGCCAGACTTACTTTTTAGTTCAAAATGTTATAATAAAGAGTAAATTAAAACATACTTTTAAAAGTTTAAATCTTTAAAATGAAAATATAAAAAGGAATAGAGTCCTTGCTAATGTTCCAACCCTTGCTTTTTCGGGATGGACCCAAAAAAAGAAGCTACTACCTGTCACAATCTATACTTTCAAATTCAAGTATTTGGAAGGTCAAGTCAAAGTTTATGTGTGTGGGTATTTTTTTTATTTTATTTTATTTATTATTATTATTATTATTTTTTTTTATATTAAACTTGGTGGAGGGGCAAAGTTTGTGGATTAGATTTATTCTCTCTCTGATATAAATTATTATCCAGTGACTTCAACTTAAAAAAGATTAATAATGACAAGAATAATTTTACACAAAGAAATAATATAATATATATATATATATATATATACACATTTATACCATATTATGCAAGGGAAAATATACAGCCACAAAACTCAACATGTCGTCGAAAGGGGAAAAAAAAGGGAAAAAAACAAAACAAAACAAAAAAAAAAAACAAAACGAAAACTAAAACTTCAATCCGCAACCTATAAATTCACACAAATAATAATAATAAATAAATAAAACAAAAATTCACACAATTCCTTTTCCCTGACCTCGAAAAGGATAACATATTAATTAGAGCTACCTATATTTGTGAGCTCATTTCTTTTGGTCAATTAATTAAAGCTCACCGAATTTGAAGATCGAAACTGGAATAAGAAACATGTCGGCCAACTAGCTACCATTAAGATTAGCAAGTTATAAAATAATAATAATTATTATTATAATAATAAAGTGTCGAAAAAAAATGTTATAAAATGTCAAACTTATTTCAAAAATGCCAACTTGAACGTTTGATCATTCAACAATTCAAGTTTTGTTCATTTTACTTGTATATGCTTTTTCTTTTTCTTTTCTTTTTTTTTTTTTAGTTATACTATTATAGTGGTTTATGCTTGAATCTTGATTAGGATTTTATAATGCAGAGAATCTTTTGATTTGATATTTATTTACTTATATATGCAAAGAGTTATAATTCTTAATAGAATTTATTATTTATCATTTTTAGAGATGATCACCAATAAAATTCATGAAGATGATAAATATTAATTAAATATATTAATTTTTTATATTAAATTTTTAAAAAAATAATTTTTTTTGAAATGGCCAATCAAAATTTAGTATTAGAATTCTATTGATGATCATAATAACAAGAATATTTTTTTAATAAAAAAACAATTGATGTGAAAATATCATTTTAATTAAAGATTTAAAATTATAAATTTAATCAAACGGCAGATAACATTTAACAATATATAAATTCCCGACACCATATGGGAACTATTATCCTCCATACATAGAAATTCTTCATATGAGTTCAAATGGTTGAACCTTTGTGACTTTGGGTTTGCAAGTGTTCAATCCTTGTAGGCCGCGCAGGTTTCCAATTCCAAAAAGACAGCATTTTGGCTGTTTGTTGAAGGAAGAAAATTAGAGAAAGCTTATTCAACCCAAGACTTTGTTATCAAGAAAATAAAATCTAACACTTTGATTTTTCTGTTCCAGTTTTCGTGTCCATTTACGCATTGGCAAACAGAAAGAAGACCAACGAACACCACCATTAACACAAGAACAGTACTATAAATACATTAACATAACCGTTCGATAATGTTTTCTAAAACAACTTTTATAGATTAATTTTCTATGAAAATATAGTGAATTGGTTTTCGTGTTTTCAGAACTTAAAAATATATTTGATAATATATTTAAAAATATTTTATAAGAATGAAAATAGCAAAATTGTCTTTGGTAAATATTAAATATAAAATATATATATATATATATATATATGTTGAATATGATGTATGATAATCAATCTCAAATAAAATCTATTTTATTTATTAAACTAAGATCTATTATGAATGAATATTTTATTTTTAAAATGTCAAATATTATATGTATCATTTTATATCTTTGTTTCCAATATTTTTAATTTATATGTAAAATGACTATACTATTTTCTAAATTTATAAATATTTCATAAAATAATTTTATTTTTTATTATTTTTCAATATGTAAAATCCCAACCGACCTTAGACCCAACTATAAGGACTAGATTCTTCTTTCTTTCAATTTTGGAAATTAAAAAGGCAACAACCAGACAGCTATGGCTACAAGAACAGCCTTTGAATCATCAAACAAGAGCGAATTATATATATTAATAAGATTATAAAAATTAACTATTTGTTTAAATATGAATATGTACAGGTTGACACCGTGAAATATTCAATTAGAAAATTGTGAGGGATAATCTTTCGTGGTTGTTAAATTATATAAAGTATGCAGATTTGATATTTGTAGATGATTGTATTGTATCATTCCTCTTTATAAATCCCTCATTATATTAAATTCATCATATAAAACTTAACTTCATTATACAATCTGTTAAAATCCAGTAAAAGTAATATGATAAAAAAAAACATTAATAATAATAATAAGAAGAAGAAGAAGAAAAATCATTTACCCAAACAGGAAAACCATTAAAAAATGAATTGACTTGGTCAATTATTATATATATATATATATAAAACTAGGATTCCGTTGAAACTAAAAAAGAAAAATGAAATACAATAAGTCTAGACTCAGAAACCTTCTCCTGAGTCATACAAAGAATAAAAGAGGTTGGCAAGCAAAGAAATTCAACCGGTCCAATAAACCGTTGATTAGATACCCATTGGCTCACAATCAGGAAGGACAAAGAAAGGAAACATTGTCAAGATTAGTAATAGAGGAGATGATGTTATCGAAGATGTATTGTGCAGCGCAATGAAGACAGCTCCTATCTCTTTTTATAATCAACTGGTTAATTGTTAGAGCATCTATTTCAAAGAAGACATTTCTCCATCCAAAAGACAACAATATTTCTTTATAACTGATCATCACTTTTTTTTCTTTTTTTTTTGGGACCAAAAATAATAATTTCCACAATTCACATGACAAGAATAAAATTTCTTCCTATCATTTATGCTTTTAAACAAAAGAATTTATGACAATCTTTATCCTAAAACTAAAATATAAAATAATAATGCGATATGAAACGGAAGTTAAAACTTTGACCGACGCTGGCTAGTATATGGTACGTTACCTAAAAAACTAGGATAGATTTGGACTTCAGATAATCAAAAAGAGTTTAAACTTTCGAACTTTGAATTTTATTTTATTTTTTTTCTTCCTCTTGTAGACGTGGAACCCAACCTTTTTAAACTGAATTGTATGTATTTCTTTTTCATCTATAAGGTTTTTTTTTTTTTTTGCTTGTTCTTTTTCCTTCTAAAGAGATGTCATCTTTTTCTATTCTTTTTTTTTTTTTCTTTTTCTATGGGACAAGAAGAATTTAATATATATATATATATATATATGAGTTAAATTCACATTAAAGCAATTTGATGGTTTTAATATCAAATTTTATTTTACTAGCCCTTAGTTCATATTAAAAATTAGGATTTAAAATTTCAAAAATGATCAAACATGAATTTAATGACATGTTAAAACCCTATAAGAAAATTGAACTCTGTCGGAATTAGTAAGTAATAAATTTAATTTCAAATCTTAATTCTGATTTATACCTAAGTGTATATATATATTATATATGTATATATTTTTATATTATTCTAGTTTTATAAACTTGCGAATAAGATCATTTTATTTTTTTATTAATAATAATTCAATCAAATAACTCGATCTAGGCATCCCGTGCTAGATTTACATATATATATATATATATACATATATTGCTAGTTTTTTATAAGGACACTATGATGGATTTTTCCCAATGAATTCTGATATATTTCATTTTATTTTTTAGAGTTTTAATATTTACTGGATTTATATAAAAACCCAAATTTTCAAATTTTCTCAGCTTTTGAAAAAATCTAATGGTTAATAAATAAGATCCTGATTAAAAATTCATCGGATGCTCTAATGGGAGTTTGACTATATATATGGTTAAACTCAAATCAAATTTTTAATATTATAACTAATGTTAAGATTTATTTTTTCATCTATTGGATTATATTAGAAGCTTATAAGTGAGATCCTGATAAAAATCAATCACGATGTCTGAAGATTGAATTGTATTTTGGCTATTAGGAAAAAGAAATGGGTGCTTATGTTTGTAGTGTCTAAACAAGAAAGTCGACAATATGCTCCACTAGCAACAAAGCTTATGGCTTGTATTTGGCGATTAGGAATAAGAAATGGTAGCTTATGTTTGTAATGTCTAAATAAGAAAGCCGACAATATTCTCCACTACCAACAAAGCTTATGGCTTGTATTTGGTTATACGACAATATTCTCCACTAGCAACAAAGCTTATGGCTATTCAGCTTCTGGCTATAACAGCAAAGAGAATATTAGGTTTTGAATCAAGATTTGTGGGAGCGATTATTGAAAGTGATTCATTGGAAGCAATAAAATTGTTGAATAATGATGAATGAAATTTTTTTTTTTTTTAACAAACTAGAAAAGAGGGATTTTAGCATCAGAATGTGAACCCAAAGCCTAGATTATTACCAATAATCATTGTAATCTGATTATCCTAATTATATTAAAGTCTAATTAGTAAGTTTGGGTAAGTTTAAATGTGTGTTATCAAAAAGACAAATAAATAAGGTTCCATAACTTAACAAGAAATGCTTTATCGTGAAACATGGATTTTGAATTAATTTTTTATGAAATGTTTGCTTGAAAAAATGTCAACCAGATTCAGGTAGAATTTCTCTACGTTAAAATATATTTTGATAATGTGCATACTTTTTAAGTGCATAGCCTTTTTTTTTTTTTTTTTTTTTTTTGGCTGAAAACATGGGATTCATTAGAAACCAAAAAGAGTGGGCAATATAAAACCCCGATTCAGGTTGCTGCCTCTGGCACACAATCCTGAATCAAACTAGATAAAATGGAATTGGGCAGATAAGAGATATCTACAGGACCAAAAAAGCTATTTTTTGCAGCCCATTGGCCTGTAGAATGGGCTAAGCCATTGATCCTTGTAGGGGCCCAAACAAAAGAAATACTAACAAAAGATGGTATAAGTAAGAGAATGTCCTTAAACAGATACTCAGCAGTCCAGTGAATGGAAGTTAAATCTCTTTTAGTTATCATATTGATGACTGAAGTAGTATCAGACTCCATGCAGACGTTGCTTCATCCAAAACGACCGGCAATCTGCATAGCTCTAAGAATGGCTTCCATTTCCGCAGCTTCCGGGATGAAGATGTCAGACTTGAAAGTATGAATGTGCATGGTTTCTCCTTTATCATTCCTGGCTACAACAGCCAAAGTGCCGCCTTTCTTAATCAAGGCTGCATCGGAGTTGATTTTTATAAAATCTTGGCTAGGTCTTCTCCATTGCTAAAAGCTATCGCCATTAGAATCAAGAAGCTTGGAATCATTCTCGAACTCACTGTTGGATAAGTTCTCTTCCAGCTTTTTGTACCTGTTCCAAATGTTCAAAACAGCAAGGTCCATGCTGCCAATAGGTTCTTTGTGCAAAGTCTTGTTACGTAACCCCCACAGGTGCTCCAGAATAGTCACATTAAAGAAGAAAAAGCTCTCTTTGTCATTTGGAGAAATCGAGAGCACTCCGGCGGGATCTATTAACGATTTTAGATAAGTAAATATATTCGTGCCACCTATATTATCCCATCTGATGCACCAAGGGCTTGTGAACCATATCATTTTCGCGACTTCACAATGAAAGAAGACATGGATTTCGTTTTCACAACCATCGCAGCCATGCACGCAATTCTCACT
The DNA here is from genome assembly GCF_031755915.1 of Ziziphus jujuba. Taxonomy (NCBI): domain Eukaryota; kingdom Viridiplantae; phylum Streptophyta; class Magnoliopsida; order Rosales; family Rhamnaceae; genus Ziziphus; species Ziziphus jujuba. The sequence goes on from NC_083383.1 coordinate 29,773,760, forward strand.
TTCAACCTCAACTCCTCTACGTAAAAGATTAGACATTACTGGTAGCCCAAGATTTGCAACCTTCCACATGAAGAACTTAGATCTTTCGTGCACTCTACTCTTCCACAAATAATTCCACCAAGCATTCTTAGAATTCGAAACATTTTCTTCCAGGTTGTAAGTTAAACTAACAGTGAAAGAACCTGTTCTCGATCCCATCCAAATGAACTTGTCATCCAAGGAGCTTTTCGCCCAGAACATGCTTTTTATGTTCTCCGAGGCAGCTTGGTCAAAAAGCAAGGATAATCTTTCCTCATCCCACTGCCCATTGCTAAGCTTTTGATTGCTTTTATGGATAAACCAATTGACTATTGCATAATAGATGCATGTGATCTTATGTACGGTAAATGTCGTTGTAGCATCCTCTAGTTTTTTTTTTTTTTCACTTCTATAGTTTTTAAAAAATAAAAATAAAAAAACAAAAAACGTACGCGCACACACACATACACACAAATACATATATATATATATATATATATATATATATATACACTTCATCTAAAATTACTAAATTTTTAAAATATTGGTGTTAGAATCCCACTTTCTCAATTTATCAAAAAAAAAAAAGATGTATATCATAACCATGATTGCCTCAAACATAAATTGAAGAGTTAAGCTTAATAAATTTAAAATTATTTCTTTATTCTTAAAAGAAAATAAAAGTTAATTATGAATTTGATCATATTATTTTTATTCATTAATTTTCATTATTTTTATTATTTAGAAAGGCTAAAAGAATTTCATTAAATAAAGAATAAATGAGTCAAATTTTAACTTAATTATTAAAAGTTTTTAAAAATAATACTATATTGATGATACTAATATAATAATATTTTTCATAGTAGAATTGTAATATTAAAAAAGTAGCAAAATAGAATGGGTTACAATGATATTTATCCTATTACGTATGTATATATCAATTTCTCTTTTAATTTTACAAACCTTTTAATACTCCTTTCAACATTTTACAGGGTGAATATCACAAAAATAAATAAAAATGATATTAATATTAATAATTCTCTCAAAATAATCATTAATAAATAAAATTGGTAATTCCCAACTAACAATAACTTTGTGGGCTTTTTAAAGGAACAGTTAAAAGTTTATTTTTATGGGCTTGGGGTGAGTCCAACAGAAAAGTACCATCCAAATCATGGCCATTGGATTTGGGGTTTTTTTCGAAAAATAGCCACCTTACAACTTCATTTTAGAAAAATAGCAAATTTTTTTTTTTAAAAAAAAAATAGTCACCTTGGGACAAAAATACCTTTGATAAAATTGAAAATTATGCAAAAAGTTTTTTTTTTTACCCTTTCCTTCTTCCTCTACACAGTCGTTCGTGGGGTTTCTCTAAGGTCACTCTTTGCATCTTATCTCCTCTCACTCTCATTTTTTTGTATTTTCTCATATCTCAAATTAAACTCAGGTAAAAATTTTATATTTTTTCTTATTAGATGAAAGTAAGGAAATATGTGTTTTTTTTGTTTTTTCTCTTTCTCTTTTTTCTTGTAATTTTTATTAGTTTAGGGTTTTTTAAGCTTTTTATTTAATATGGGTATGCAAGAAATTAATTTATGAGCTGTTATATGTGATTTTAAAGATACTTAGGTGGCATATGATTTGAAAATGGGGAAAATTTTGTGTAAAACTGAAAATTTGCGAGAAAACAGTAAAAACGGAGGAAATTTGGCGAAAAAGATGAACTTCCGCCAATTTCCTCCATTTTGTCAGTTTTCGCAAAATTTCCACCAATTTTCCGCCAGTAGGAAAAAGCTATATTTGGCGGAAAAAAAAAAACAGAATCAACTTTTTTAATACAATTAATATGTTTGTTTAGTATTATTCAAAATTTTATATATTTATTGATTTAGTTTAACGTTATTCATTTAATTTTGTAGTAAAATGGAAGATGATGACATTGTAATTGCGGTTTTATACAATGGAACATTGGTAAAAAATGATGGTGGTAATTGGGAATATCGAAATGGTAAAAATATAATGGTTTCCGTCGGCAAGAGATGCACAAAATCAGAGTTAGAGGATGAGATTTTCAATTCTATTGAGATAGATCGAAATGAATATTTGCTAAAGCTAAAATGGATATATGGACGATGTGCAGAAAAGTTGGATCCTACAGAAATACGATGTGATAGGGATGTGAAATGCTTTCTTCAAGAAGTGAGGAATGGAGGGATGACAATGATGCAGCCTCCATTGTATGTTGAGGTAATTTCGAAAGTTGAACATGTATGTAGAAATGTTCATTAAACAGCATTTGCTTCGGATAGTGGGAGTAATCTTCATTCTTTTTCTTGTCCTCCAATTGGCGTTCGTCTACCACAAGCTTCCGGTACTGAACCTATTCAGGCTACATCTCAGGAAATTATGGTTTAAGAAACTTAGTTTAGAGATCAAGTTGATGTTCGTGGGGCCTGGACATCATTTAACATCCACGAAGGAGTTGATGTTGGAGGTGACTATGCTGAACGGTTTCCTAACAATGAGAAGTATGAGCAGTTGCATCATATTGATCATGATGAGAATTACAATGCAGCAGGGGATGATGTTGATCATAATGGTGTAGATTTTGATCATGAGTTGCCGGACAATGATAATGATATGCATCCTGAAATGAACAATGAAGGAGTTGATGATGTTAGGGTTCATCGTGCTACAAGTGACCACATATCATCGAGCAACAGAAGTGGTTCTATGGCCATATTTTCGTCAAAGTTCATTGGCTGTGAGAGCATAGTAGTTGGACAGTTATTTCGCAACAAACGTGACCTACAGAATAAACTGAGTATCTATTGCATGCGAGAAAATAAGGAGTTCAAGGTGACACGGTCAACTACACAACGGTATGAGGTTGTATGCTTGGAAAATACTTGTAAATGGCGACTACGTGCAACCACATTTAAAAATGGAGAAATATTTGTTGTGAGAATTTTTGATAATGTACACAGTTGCTCGTTAGATATCGTGCATCGAGAACATAAGCAGGTCAGTAGCCGGGTTATCGGGCAATGTATCAAATCTAAATATGAAGATATTGCACATGTTTACAAACCCAAAGAAATTCAACATGATTTTTTGCAGAAATATGGGGTGAATATAAGCTACAACAAAGCATGGAGAGGTAAAGAGTATGCACTTAACAGTGTTAGGGGATCTCCATAGGAGAATTTTGCTAAGTTACCTGTTTACTGTTATGAGTTAGTGTCGAAGAACCCTGGGACTGTTATACGTATCAAAACAGACAATAATAACAATTTTGTATATTTCTTTATGGCGATTGGAGCAAGCATTAGGGGATTTAAATCTCACATAAGACCCGTGTTGGCTGTTGATGCAACTACATTGAAAGGGAAATACAAAGGGTACATGTATATTGCATCGGGCATGGATGGCAATAAGCAAATATATCCTTTAGCTTTCGGCATTGGAGATGGAGAGAACGAGCAAGCATATACATGGTTTTTCCAAAACCTCAAGGATGCCATCGGAGATTTTTCGGATTTGGTGTTTGTGAGTGATAGACACCCCGCTATTGAAAGGGCATTACGCAAAGTTTTCCCCAATGCATACCATGCGTTGTGCACGTACCATATAAGCAGAAATATTAAAGCAAATGGACATGCGAAAGATGAATCAATAATACAATGTTTCATGCTCGTAACTAGTGCATAATTGGTTGAAGATTTTGAGTTTTATATGGGGCAAATTGAGGCAAAAAACAGTAGGGCTGCCCAATACATTCGATCATGTGATCCTACAAGGTGGGCACGTTCTCTTTGTCCATATAGAAGGTACACTATCATGGCCACCAATATTGCAGAAAGCTTGAATGGCATTTTGCTAGATGCTAGAGAGATGCCAATAGTAGCATTAATAGAGCACATACGGGATTTACTGCAAAGGTGGTTTTATGAGCGACGTACTGCAGGTGCAAAATTAACAAAGCGTGTGACTGACCATATGGAAGAGCAACTCAAACTACGAAATTTGGATTCCATCGGACTACGTGTGAAAGCCATTAATATGCATGAATTTCTTGTGGAAGGTAGGAGTTTGAGGGGTACAGTTAATCTCCAATCAAAAACATGTTCATGCAAAGTCTTCAATCTTGATCAATATCCTTGTGATCATTGTATTGCCGCTTGCAGAGACCGAAAAATTGCTCTTTATGGCGTGTGTTCTCATTACTACATCACGGATGCATATCGTGTAGCTTATGCTGAGTCCATTTATCATTTGTTAGATGAAAAACAGTGGCATGTCCTAGATGACGTGGCAAGTCGCATTGTTCTTCCACCAAGATGGACACGTAGGTGAGCCGGTAGACCGAGGATGCAACGCATACCATCCAAAAGTGAAGATGTTATTGGACGTAAATGTAGCCGATGCGGTGGTGTTGGATATTATAGGCAGATGTAACACCCCGTCCCGAATCGCACCGGAATCCGTGCACGTTGACCGAGGTTGACCGTTGACCGTTGACCGAAGGGGTCAAAGTTGACTTTTTGACTCGGTGGGAATTTCGAGTTGACCAGGGTACCGTGGCGAAGTGCATGACGCCCTGAGTTCGTAGACTAGTAGCACGTCGAAAACGGAGCTACGGTTTGAAAGTTATGGGCAAAACAAGTTGAAGTGTAAACTGTCTAAAAGGTGCCGGGAGTTGACTTTTTCTTGTGATGTAATTGTGAGTTGACTCTTGTATGGTTGTAAAGTACTCGTCGATACGAGTTCATAGACTAGCGGCACGCTTAAATCGGACATCCGGTTAAAAAGTTATGGACGTTTGAAGTTTACCGGATACCGTATTATTTTAATGTTTTTGGGTCGTGAACAGTGAAATGCCACGTGTCAGCTTCTGAGTGGTCCACGTGGCATGAACAGTGTCACACAGGGTTTTAATTTTGAAAAACTCTCGGGGAAGAGAGAGAAAGAGAGAGAAGAGAGAGAAAGAGAGAGAGGAGAGAGAAAGAGAGAAAGAGGACCCGCCGGCCGCCGGCCATTTTCACGTTTTTCCGGCCTAGTTACTGTACACGTGCCGGCCAGCCAGATTGCCCACCTCATTTCCGGCAAAACCTCCAAATTTCACGGCGAACGGCCGCCGGACGCGCCCGGATCGGACGTCCGAAGTTTGGCGGCGATTTTTCCCCTCCACCGCCGGCCACCGCGAATCGGCACTATTCCGGCCGATAAACATTACACGCGCCTGACAGCCTTGATCCTCTCCTCAAGTCCGGCCTACCCACCAAAAATCACGGCCATCGGACCACCGACGCGCCGGGATCGGAGCGTTTTCCGGCGAGGGGTCGAAAATCTTCAAACGGTGATTTCTCCGCCGTCCGACCTCCGTTTTGCTCACCGTCGGTCCCGTTGGATTGCTCTCCTCACGATCTACAAATCTGCAAAATTTCACAGCAAACGGCCACCGTCGGAAATTACTGTTCCGGCGACGGTTGCCGGTGACGTGGCGGCCGCCGGAAAGTACTGTTCCGGCGAGTACCCTGAAAATTCCGGCCAGCTCCAGTCCGCAGTGTTCGACCTCCTGAACCCAAATCCGACTTCCGTTTCCACCAATTCGCGACGGTTTGGGAGAATTGCGGAGCCGAAACCCGAAAAGCTTCCCGATAAAATTCCGACCCCGTCGGGTACGATCATCGGAAATTAAGACCGGATCTGTGATTAGCATCACTCGAGCTTCGATTCGGTATATCATTCGTAAATTTTAGTTATCGTTTGGTGTTCGCTCCTCGGGTACCCATTTGGGGATTACCCGAATAAAATATTAATATTTGTGGTTTTGGTACTGTGGATGTTTTAGGTGCACGTGCAAGTAGCGGAGTCGATCCTGCGGAGGATCTTGATTGAGATACGTGCACAAGGTGAGTGACCCACCTTCAAATTAATTTTGGGGAATTTAATTGATGAATATATTATGTGTGAATTTAATATTTGGAATTTAATATCTATGTGCCAAATATTTATTGGATTTATTGTAGAATTATTTATGAATTTATTGGATTTAAGAAAATGCGAATTCTACAAATTTATGCCATGTGGAATTATTTTATGGTTTTGAGGATTTTGAAATTGGTGTGGTTTTAATGGTAAATTGGGCATGATTTGATTTTCAAATATTTCAAAGAAAATATTTGGTTATATTGGTGATTTCAATTTTTATAAAATATGCCCATGAAATATTATGAGATTTGATTATGAGATTTTGAGCATTATTTATGCTATTGGGAAAATGTGGATATTTGAATTGATGGATTTGAAAGTTGGTGGATTTGAAAATCATGGAATTTATGGCATTGATTACAAAGAAATTGTGGGAAAATTTCCGGTTCAAGCGGATGGATTATGCCCGCTATGTTTATGAAAAATGTGAAATTTGTTTTATAATTTAAATTGTGGATTTTATGATTTTTAGATGCACCGTGCACGTACTGGTGTTCTGATTATGTGATATGGATATTGTGCACACGGATATGATTAGCGCGCAGGTGGGTGTGAGTAGCGCGCAGGTGATATTATGAGGGTGTCCTGTGGATGCCATCGGAGAGGGCGGCCACCCCCCATTGGCCGGGACACCAGGTTAGCAGCGGCGCAGTGGGACGCCACGCGACCGTATGCCGGTTTCTTTCTATAACCTCCCGTCTGGCGGTACCTTGGGACGCTGGGTACTGTTGGCGCCACTGGTATATAGTGGGTGCATCAAATGATTTTCAGAACTGTGTTTTAAAAATAAAATGTTTGGAAACTGAATTGGAATTAAAAATATAATTGTTACCGCTTCTGGTATTTAATTGATGTCTTGGTTTTCGGGGAAAATGGATAAAGGGTTTTGTGAAATTGTTTTAAAAGGGGAACCTTTCCAACTGAGAGAATTGTAAGGGTTTTGAGAGAAAATATTATTTCCAAATAATTATTATTTATATACCTATTACCGTGGTATGATAGTGTAGAGTAGTAGGGTCGCTCACTGAGATGATTAGCATCTCACACTCTTAAATTCCGTTCCTCTAGGTACCAGGTTGTCGGTGATCACTCGGAGCGGACTTGATCTTCCTCGCTGTATTTGTTCGCGCAGTACCTTGTTCTTCTTTTACTGCAGTTGTAATATTTCGTTCACTTTTGCTGTATTCTGTATTTTGTAGTACTTCATAAAGCTCTGTATACTGTATGGGACACTTATGTATTTGTATTGCACTGGATTACTGTATTTTTATTTTGGAGTGCTGAAATTTGTGGAACCAGTTCGTCGTACTGTGGGAGGAATAAGGGAACAATTATAGAAGTGTGTTTTCAGTGCAGGAAATTTTGTGGTAAGTCCATCCCTTAGGGGAGGTTCTGCCGGATCTTCCACAGAAGGGTCCGGTAGGGTTTCCCTGGGATCAGGGCTTGTCTAGGGTTCCGGTGGGGAACTTTGGACGGGTCCTGACAGTTGGTATCAGAGCCAGTACCCGGATCGGTGTGCCAGCGAGGACGCTGGGCCCCAAGGGGGGAGGATTGTAACATCCCACATCGGTTGGAGAGGGGCACGAAGCGGTCTTTATAAGGCTGTGGATACCTCTCCCTTCAGGACGCGTTTTGTGAGCAAAACCTTGAGGCCAGGGGGGAGAGAGGGTGTGAACCCTGGGCCAAAGAGGACAATATCCTGATGCGGGTGGTCTGGGCTGTGACAGTTGGTATCAGAGCATAGGTTCTTGTAATCCTAAGGGACTGTGCATTGCTGTACAGCCCATCCGTAAATTCCTTCCTTTTGTAATCGTGCTTAAGTGTCCCTGTTTCTAAACTCTTGTTTGTTTCTTCAGTAATCGACTACGATGAGTCGGCGGGACACACGTAGAACTCGGGAACGCTCGGCTGAGAGTTCCGGGAGTCGATCAAGCCTTAGAGATCTGGTCTCTCAGCTAACTAGAGCCTTAGGAGGTTCAAGCTCTAGTAACCGATCCGTGGATCAGGCTCGACGTTTAGGAGCCGTGGAGTTCGATGGAAGCCAAGGCCCAGCTGCAGCCTTGAAGTGGCTATCCAGCATGGAGAAAATCTTGGAAGAGGGAATGCAGTGCCCCGATGAGGATATGGTGAGGATTTCTGGGTTCATGTTAGAGGGAGACGCCCGGAAGTGGTGAGGAATTATTGTGGAATTATTTGTGAATTTATCGGATTTAAGAAAATGTGTATTTCACCAATTTATGCCATGTGGAATTATTTTATGGTTTTGAGGATTTTGAAATTGGTGTGGTTTTAATGGTAAATTGGGCACGATTTGATTTTCAAATATTTCAAGGAAAATATTTGGTTATGTTGGTGATTTCAATTTTTATGAAATATGCCCATAAAATATTATGGGATTTGATTATGATATTTCGAGAAATTATTTATGCTTGGAAAAAAAAAATGTGGATATTTGAATTGATGGATTTGGGAGTTGGTGGATTTGAAAATCATGGAATTTATGGTATGGATTATAAGGAAATTGTGGAGAATTTCCCCGTTCAAGCGGATGGATTATGCCCGCTATGCTTATGAAAAATGTGAAATTTGTTTTATGATTTAAATTTATGGATTTTATAATTTTTAGATGCACCGTGCACGTACTGGTGTTCTGATTATGTGATATGGTATATGTGATATGGTTAGTGTGCACACGGTTGTGATTAGCGCGCAGGTGGGTGTGAGTAGCGCGCGGTTGATATTATGAGGGTGTCCTGTGGATGCCATCGGAGAGGGCGGCCACCCCCCTTTGGCCGGGACACCAGGTTAGCAGCGGCGCAGTGGGACGCCACGCGACCGTATGCCGGTTTCTTTCTATAACCTCCTGTCTGGCGGTACCTTGGGACGCTGGGTACTGTTGGCGCCACTGGTATATAGTGGGTGCATCAAATGATTTTCAGAACTGTGTTTTAAAAATAAAATGTTTGGAAACTGTATTGGAATTAAAAATATAATATTACTGTTCTGGTATTTAATTGATGTCTTGGTTTTCGGGAAATATGAATAAAGGGTTTTGTGAAAATGTTTTAAAAGGGGAACCTTTCCAACTGAGAGAATTGTAAGGGTTTTGAGAGACATTATTATTTCCAAATAATTATTATTTATATACCTATTACCGTGGTATGATAGTGTAGAGTAGTAGGGTCGCTCACTGAGATGATTAGCATCTCACACTCTTAAATTCCGTTCCTCTAGGTACCAGGTTGTCGGTGTTCACTCGGAGCGGACTCGATCTTCCTCGCTGTATTTGTTCGTGCAGTACCTTGTTCTTCTTTTACTGCAGTTGTAATATTTCGTTCACTTTTGCTGTATTCTGTATTTTGTAGTACTTCATAAAGCTCTGTATACTGTATGGGACACTTATGTATTTGTATTGCACTGGATTACTGTATTTTTATTTTGGAGTGCTGAAATTTGTGGAACCAGTTCGTCGTACTGTGGGAGGAATAAGGGAACAATTATAGAAGTGTGTTTTCAGTGCAGGAAATTTTGTGGTAAGTCCATCCCTTAGGGGAGGTTCTGCCGGATCTTCCACAGAAGGGTCCGGTAGGGTTTCCCTGGGATCAGGGCTTGTCTAGGGTTCCGGTGGGGAACTTTGGACGGGTCCTGACACTACCGACAACTTAATAAGGTCACCATTCCTAATCGCTATCCGTTGCCAAGGATAGATGATCTATTCGACCAACTCCAAGGTGCCAAGGTGTTCTCCAAGATCGACTTGAGGTCGGGATACCATCAGTTAAGGATCCGAGAGTCGGACATTCCTAAGACTGCCTTTAGGACGAGGTACGGACATTATGAATTCCTAGTGATGTCGTTCGGACTCACCAATGCCCCAGCAGCTTTCATGGACTTGATGAATAGGGTGTTTCGTCCGTACTTGGATCATTTTGTCATTGTATTTATCGATGACATTCTGATCTATTCAAGGAGCCAAGAAGAGCACGTGAGGCATTTGAAGAGAGTGCTCCAAACTCTAAGGCAGCATCAGCTATATGCTAAATTCGACAAGTGTGAATTCTGGTTGAATCAAGTGGGTTTTCTCGGACATATCGTGTCGGCAGAAGGTATCTATGTGGACCCTGATAAGGTAAAGGCAGTGTTGAGTTGGGAGCGCCCTACCACTGTGAGGGAGGTACGAAGTTTTCTTGGATTAGCGGGTTACTACCGTCGTTTTATTGAAGGGTTTTCAAGGATTGCCGGGCCGCTTCATAGATTGACCCGAAAGAATGTTGAATTTAGTTGGACGGACAGGTGTGAACAGAGTTTTCAGGAGTTGAAGCAAAAGTTGACATCCGCACCTGTTTTAACTTTACCTGATGGGAATGAAGGTTTTGAAGTTTATTGTGATGCATCCCATCAAGGGTTGGGTTGCGTGCTAATGCAGAATCAAAGGGTGGTAGCGTATGCATCTCGGAAATTGAAGCAGCACGAACAGAATTACCCTACGCACGACTTAGAATTGGCGGCGGTAGTCTTTGCTCTAAAGAAGTGGAGGCACTACTTGTATGGGGCCACGTGCCAAATCTATACCGACCACAAGAGCCTCAAGTATATTTTCACTCAGAAGGAGTTAAATATGAGGCAAAGGCGATGGATGGAGTTGTTAAAGGATTATGACTGTGTGATTGACTATCACCCGGGTAAGGCGAATGTAGTGGCAGATGCTTTGAGTAGGAAGGCTACTGGATCCCTTGCTCACATCCAAGTCATCCAACTACCTCTCATGGTGGAGTTGAAGAAGATGGGGGTGTTAATGCATATGCATCCTTCAGGAGTTCTCATGGCTAGCTTCCAGGTACGACCGGTGTTGGTGGATCGTATAGTAGAGACCCAAATGGAAGATCCTAAGTTGAGGACAATTAAGGGCAAGGTACAAGAAGGTCTTGATCCGGAATTTTCCATAAGGAGGGATGGAGCCCTCGTGTATAAAGGACGACTTTGCGTTCCGGATATCCCAGGACTCAAGAAGGAGATTTTGGAGGAGGCGCATAGCTCGATGTATGCGATGCATCCTGGGAGTACCAAGATGTATCGGACGCTTGTTAAGTATTATTGGTGGATTGGTATGAAGAGAGAAGTGGCAGACTTTGTATCAAAGTGTTTGATTTGTCAACAAGTGAAAGCAGAAAGACAGAAGCCTTCGGGACTACTCCAACCTTTACCGATTCCCGTGTGGAAGTGGGAAGAACTCAACATGGACTTCGTATTCAAGCTTCCTTCCACACCTAGAAGGTACGACGGCATTTGGGTAATCATTGATCGTCTCACCAAGTCGGCACACTTCCTACCGGTACGAGAACGTTTTTCGCCCGAGAAGTTAGCCCAGTTGTTCGTGCAACGCATTGTAAGTCTTCATGGAGTACCGTTAGCCATCGTCTCCGATCGAGATCCGCGCTTTACTTCACGACTATGGCGGAAGTTGGCTGATGCACTAGGAGCAAGACTTAACTACAGCACCGCTTTTCACCCACAATCTGATGGACAAGCAGAGCGCACAATCCAGACATTAGAAGACATGCTAAGGTCTTGCATTATGCAATTTAGCGGTAGCTGGGATGAACAACTGCCACTGATAGAGTTTGTCTACAACAACAGTTATCAAGCGAGTACTGGAATGTCCCCGTATGAAGCTTTATATGGGAGGCAGTGTCGGACACCTTTGTGTTGGAGTGAGGTAGGAGAAGAGAGGCTCCTTGCAACAACTAATGCGGTCGGATGTGAGTATTTAAGGATGACCTTGGACAAGGTGAAGATCATTAGGGATCGATTGAAGGTTGCCCAAGATAGACAGAAGAGTTACGCCGATGTGCGTAGAAAGGATTTGGAATTCGAGGTAGGAGATTGGGTATTCCTAAAACTATCTCCATGGAAAGGAGTAGTACGTTTTGGACGACGAGGTAAGTTGGGTCCTCGTTATATTGGGCCTTACGAGGTTACGGAGAGGATTGGCCCGGTGGCGTATAGGTTGGCGTTACCGGAAGAGCTAGCTCGAGTACACAACGTGTTTCATGTGTCGATGCTACGGAAGTATATTGCAGACCCTTCGCACGTACTCGAGAGTCCGGATATAGAGATAAGGGAAGATCTTTCGTATGTGGAGCAGCCAGTACAGATTTTGGATCGCGAGGAACGCACGCTACGCAACAAGACTATTCCTCTAGTTAAGGTCTTATGGCGGAACCACTTGGTCGAGGAAGCAACGTGGGAACCCGAAGCACAGATGCGTGAGCAGTACCCGTATCTGTTCCAGTGACGTGCGGAAATTTCGAGGACGAAATTTTTGTAAGGGGGGAAGGCTGTAACACCCCGTCCCGAATCGCACCGGAATCCGTGCACGTTGACCGAGGTTGACCGTTGACCGTTGACCGAAGGGGTCAAAGTTGACTTTTTGACTCGGTGGGAATTTCGAGTTGACCAGGGTACCGTGGCGAAGTGCATGACGCCCTGAGTTCGTAGACTAGTAGCACGTCGAAAACGGAGCTACGGTTTGAAAGTTATGGGCAAAACAAGTTGAAGTGTAAACTGTCTAAAAGGTGCCGGGAGTTGACTTTTTCTTGTGATGTAATTGTGAGTTGACTCTTATATGGTTGTAAAGTACTCGTCGATACGAGTTCACAGACTAGCGGCACGCTCAAAACGGACATCCGGTTAAAAAGTTATGGACGTTTGAAGTTTACCGGATACCGTATTATTTTAATATTTTTTTTGGGTCGGTGAACAGTGAAACGCCACGTGTCAGTTTCTGATTGGTCCACGTGGCATGAACAGTGTCATGCAGGGGTTTTATTTGTTAAAACACTCGGGGAAGAGAGAGAAAGAGAGAGAAGAGAGAGAAAGAGAGAGAGGAGAGAGAAAGAGCCACCGCCGGCCACCGGATTTTGTCACTGTTCCGGCCGAGTTACTGTACACGCGCCGGACAGAAAGCTTGCCCACCTCATTTCCGGCAAAACCTCCAAATTTCACGGCGAACGGCCGCCGGACGCGCCCGGATCGGACGTCCGAAGTTTGGCGGCGATTTTTCCCCTCCACCGCCGGCCACCGCGAATCGGCACTATTCCGGCCTATAAACAGTACACGCGCCTGACAACCTTGATCCTCTCCTCAAGTCCGGCCTACCCACCAAAAATCACGACCATCGGACCACCGACGCGCCGGGATCGGAGCGTTTTCCGGCGAGGGGTCGAAAATCTTCAAACGGTGATTTCTCCGCCGTCCGACCTCCGTTTTGCTCACCGTCGGTCCCGTTGGATTGCTCTCCTCACGATCTACAAATCTGCAAAATTTCACAGCAAACGGCCACTGTCGGAAATTACTGTTCCGGCGACGGTTGCCGGTGACGTGGCGGCCGCCGGAAAGTACTGTTCCGGCGAGTACCCTGAAAATTCCGGCCAGCTCCAGTCCGCAGTGTTCGACCTCCTGAACCCAAATCCGACTTCCGTTTCCACCAATTCGCGACGGTTTGGGAGAATTGCGGAGCCGAAACCCGAAAAGCTTCCCGATAAAATTCCGACCCCGTCGGGTACGATCATCAGAAATTAAGACCGGATCTGTGATTAGCATCACTCGAGCTTCGATTCGGTATATCATTCGTAAATTTTAGTTATCGTTTGGTGTTCGCTCCTCGGGTACCCATTTGGGGATTACCCGAATAAAATATTAATATTTGTGGTTTTGGTACTGTGGATGTTTTAGGTGCACGTGCAAGTAGAGGATCTTGATTGAGATACGTGCACAAGGTGAGTGACCCACCTTCAAATTAATTTTGGGAATTTAATTGGTGAATATATAATGTGTGATTTAAATATTTGGAATTTAATTTCTATGTGCCAAATATTTATTTGAATTATTGTGGAATTATTTGTGAATTTATCGGATTTAAGAAAATGTGTATTTCACCAATTTATGCCATGTGGAATTATTTTATGGTTTTGAGGATTTTGAAATTGGTGTGGTTTTAATGGTAAATTGGGCACGATTTGATTTTCAAATATTTCAAGGAAAATATTTGGTTATGTTGGTGATTTCAATTTTTATGAAATATGCCCATAAAATATTATGGGATTTGATTATGATATTTCGAGAAATTATTTATGCTTGGAAAAAAAAAATGTGGATATTTGAATTGATGGATTTGGGAGTTGGTGGATTTGAAAATCATGGAATTTATGGTATGGATTATAAGGAAATTGTGGAGAATTTCCCCGTTCAAGCGGATGGATTATGCCCGCTATGCTTATGAAAAATGTGAAATTTGTTTTATGATTTAAATTTATGGATTTTATAATTTTTAGATGCACCGTGCACGTACTGGTGTTCTGATTATGTGATATGGTATATGTGATATGGTTAGTGTGCACACGGTTGTGATTAGCGCGCAGGTGGGTGTGAGTAGCGCGCGGTTGATATTATGAGGGTGTCCTGTGGATGCCATCGGAGAGGGCGGCCACCCCCCTTTGGCCGGGACACCAGGTTAGCAGCGGCGCAGTGGGACGCCACGCGACCGTATGCCGGTTTCTTTCTATAACCTCCTGTCTGGCGGTACCTTGGGACGCTGGGTACTGTTGGCGCCACTGGTATATAGTGGGTGCATCAAATGATTTTCAGAACTGTGTTTTAAAAATAAAATGTTTGGAAACTGTATTGGAATTAAAAATATAATATTACTGTTCTGGTATTTAATTGATGTCTTGGTTTTCGGGAAATATGAATAAAGGGTTTTGTGAAAATGTTTTAAAAGGGGAACCTTTCCAACTGAGAGAATTGTAAGGGTTTTGAGAGACATTATTATTTCCAAATAATTATTATTTATATACCTATTACCGTGGTATGATAGTGTAGAGTAGTAGGGTCGCTCACTGAGATGATTAGCATCTCACACTCTTAAATTCCGTTCCTCTAGGTACCAGGTTGTCGGTGTTCACTCGGAGCGGACTCGATCTTCCTCGCTGTATTTGTTCGTGCAGTACCTTGTTCTTCTTTTACTGCAGTTGTAATATTTCGTTCACTTTTGCTGTATTCTGTATTTTGTAGTACTTCATAAAGCTCTGTATACTGTATGGGACACTTATGTATTTGTATTGCACTGGATTACTGTATTTTTATTTTGGAGTGCTGAAATTTGTGGAACCAGTTCGTCGTACTGTGGGAGGAATAAGGGAACAATTATAGAAGTGTGTTTTCAGTGCAGGAAATTTTGTGGTAAGTCCATCCCTTAGGGGAGGTTCTGCCGGATCTTCCACAGAAGGGTCCGGTAGGGTTTCCCTGGGATCAGGGCTTGTCTAGGGTTCCGGTGGGGAACTTTGGACGGGTCCTGACACTACCGACAACTTAATAAGGTCACCATTCCTAATCGCTATCCGTTGCCAAGGATAGATGATCTATTCGACCAACTCCAAGGTGCCAAGGTGTTCTCCAAGATCGACTTGAGGTCGGGATACCATCAGTTAAGGATCCGAGAGTCGGACATTCCTAAGACTGCCTTTAGGACGAGGTACGGACATTATGAATTCCTAGTGATGTCGTTCGGACTCACCAATGCCCCAGCAGCTTTCATGGACTTGATGAATAGGGTGTTTCGTCCGTACTTGGATCATTTTGTCATTGTATTTATCGATGACATTCTGATCTATTCAAGGAGCCAAGAAGAGCACGTGAGGCATTTGAAGAGAGTGCTCCAAACTCTAAGGCAGCATCAGCTATATGCTAAATTCGACAAGTGTGAATTCTGGTTGAATCAAGTGGGTTTTCTCGGACATATCGTGTCGGCAGAAGGTATCTATGTGGACCCTGATAAGGTAAAGGCAGTGTTGAGTTGGGAGCGCCCTACCACTGTGAGGGAGGTACGAAGTTTTCTTGGATTAGCGGGTTACTACCGTCGTTTTATTGAAGGGTTTTCAAGGATTGCCGGGCCGCTTCATAGATTGACCCGAAAGAATGTTGAATTTAGTTGGACGGACAGGTGTGAACAGAGTTTTCAGGAGTTGAAGCAAAAGTTGACATCCGCACCTGTTTTAACTTTACCTGATGGGAATGAAGGTTTTGAAGTTTATTGTGATGCATCCCATCAAGGGTTGGGTTGCGTGCTAATGCAGAATCAAAGGGTGGTAGCGTATGCATCTCGGAAATTGAAGCAGCACGAACAGAATTACCCTACGCACGACTTAGAATTGGCGGCGGTAGTCTTTGCTCTAAAGAAGTGGAGGCACTACTTGTATGGGGCCACGTGCCAAATCTATACCGACCACAAGAGCCTCAAGTATATTTTCACTCAGAAGGAGTTAAATATGAGGCAAAGGTGATGGATGGAGTTGTTAAAGGATTATGACTGTGTGATTGACTATCACCCGGGTAAGGCGAATGTAGTGGCAGATGCTTTGAGTAGGAAGGCTACTGGATCCCTTGCTCACATCCAAGTCATCCAACTACCTCTCATGGTGGAGTTGAAGAAGATGGGGGTGTTAATGCATATGCATCCTTCAGGAGTTCTCATGGCTAGCTTCCAGGTACGACCGGTGTTGGTGGATCGTATAGTAGAGACCCAAATGGAAGATCCTAAGTTGAGGACAATTAAGGGCAAGGTACAAGAAGGTCTTGATCCGGAATTTTCCATAAGGAGGGATGGAGCCCTCGTGTATAAAGGACGACTTTGCGTTCCGGATATCCCAGGACTCAAGAAGGAGATTTTGGAGGAGGCGCATAGCTCGATGTATGCGATGCATCCTGGGAGTACCAAGATGTATCGGACGCTTGTTAAGTATTATTGGTGGATTGGTATGAAGAGAGAAGTGGCAGACTTTGTATCAAAGTGTTTGATTTGTCAACAAGTGAAAGCAGAAAGACAGAAGCCTTCGGGACTACTCCAACCTTTACCGATTCCCGTGTGGAAGTGGGAAGAACTCAACATGGACTTCGTATTCAAGCTTCCTTCCACACCTAGAAGGTACGACGGCATTTGGGTAATCATTGATCGTCTCACCAAGTCGGCACACTTCCTACCGGTACGAGAACGTTTTTCGCCCGAGAAGTTAGCCCAGTTGTTCGTGCAACGCATTGTAAGTCTTCATGGAGTACCGTTAGCCATCGTCTCCGATCGAGATCCGCGCTTTACTTCACGACTATGGCGGAAGTTGGCTGATGCACTAGGAGCAAGACTTAACTACAGCACCGCTTTTCACCCACAATCTGATGGACAAGCAGAGCGCACAATCCAGACATTAGAAGACATGCTAAGGTCTTGCATTATGCAATTTAGCGGTAGCTGGGATGAACAACTGCCACTGATAGAGTTTGTCTACAACAACAGTTATCAAGCGAGTACTGGAATGTCCCCGTATGAAGCTTTATATGGGAGGCAGTGTCGGACACCTTTGTGTTGGAGTGAGGTAGGAGAAGAGAGGCTCCTTGCAACAACTAATGCGGTCGGATGTGAGTATTTAAGGATGACCTTGGACAAGGTGAAGATCATTAGGGATCGATTGAAGGTTGCCCAAGATAGACAGAAGAGTTACGCCGATGTGCGTAGAAAGGATTTGGAATTCGAGGTAGGAGATTGGGTATTCCTAAAACTATCTCCATGGAAAGGAGTAGTACGTTTTGGACGACGAGGTAAGTTGGGTCCTCGTTATATTGGGCCTTACGAGGTTACGGAGAGGATTGGCCCGGTGGCGTATAGGTTGGCGTTACCGGAAGAGCTAGCTCGAGTACACAACGTGTTTCATGTGTCGATGCTACGGAAGTATATTGCAGACCCTTCGCACGTACTCGAGAGTCCGGATATAGAGATAAGGGAAGATCTTTCGTATGTGGAGCAGCCAGTACAGATTTTGGATCGCGAGGAACGCACGCTACGCAACAAGACTATTCCTCTAGTTAAGGTCTTATGGCGGAACCACTTGG
This sequence comes from Ziziphus jujuba, assembly GCF_031755915.1. NCBI lineage: Eukaryota > Viridiplantae > Streptophyta > Magnoliopsida > Rosales > Rhamnaceae > Ziziphus > Ziziphus jujuba. Next base: position 29,791,709 of record NC_083383.1, read on the forward strand.
TCGAGGAAGCAACGTGGGAACCCGAAGCACAGATGCGTGAGCAGTACCCGTATCTGTTCCAGTGACGTGCGGAAATTTCGAGGACGAAATTTTTGTAAGGGGGGAAGGCTGTAACACCCCGTCCCGAATCGCACCGGAATCCGTGCACGTTGACCGAGGTTGACCGTTGACCGTTGACCGAAGGGGTCAAAGTTGACTTTTTGACTCGGTGGGAATTTCGAGTTGACCAGGGTACCGTGGCGAAGTGCATGACGCCCTGAGTTCGTAGACTAGTAGCACGTCGAAAACGGAGCTACGGTTTGAAAGTTATGGGCAAAACAAGTTGAAGTGTAAACTGTCTAAAAGGTGCCGGGAGTTGACTTTTTCTTGTGATGTAATTGTGAGTTGACTCTTATATGGTTGTAAAGTACTCGTCGATACGAGTTCACAGACTAGCGGCACGCTCAAAACGGACATCCGGTTAAAAAGTTATGGACGTTTGAAGTTTACCGGATACCGTATTATTTTAATATTTTTTTTGGGTCGGTGAACAGTGAAACGCCACGTGTCAGTTTCTGATTGGTCCACGTGGCATGAACAGTGTCATGCAGGGGTTTTATTTGTTAAAACACTCGGGGAAGAGAGAGAAAGAGAGAGAAGAGAGAGAAAGAGAGAGAGGAGAGAGAAAGAGCCACCGCCGGCCACCGGATTTTGTCACTGTTCCGGCCGAGTTACTGTACACGCGCCGGACAGAAAGCTTGCCCACCTCATTTCCGGCAAAACCTCCAAATTTCACGGCGAACGGCCGCCGGACGCGCCCGGATCGGACGTCCGAAGTTTGGCGGCGATTTTTCCCCTCCACCGCCGGCCACCGCGAATCGGCACTATTCCGGCCTATAAACAGTACACGCGCCTGACAACCTTGATCCTCTCCTCAAGTCCGGCCTACCCACCAAAAATCACGACCATCGGACCACCGACGCGCCGGGATCGGAGCGTTTTCCGGCGAGGGGTCGAAAATCTTCAAACGGTGATTTCTCCGCCGTCCGACCTCCGTTTTGCTCACCGTCGGTCCCGTTGGATTGCTCTCCTCACGATCTACAAATCTGCAAAATTTCACAGCAAACGGCCACTGTCGGAAATTACTGTTCCGGCGACGGTTGCCGGTGACGTGGCGGCCGCCGGAAAGTACTGTTCCGGCGAGTACCCTGAAAATTCCGGCCAGCTCCAGTCCGCAGTGTTCGACCTCCTGAACCCAAATCCGACTTCCGTTTCCACCAATTCGCGACGGTTTGGGAGAATTGCGGAGCCGAAACCCGAAAAGCTTCCCGATAAAATTCCGACCCCGTCGGGTACGATCATCAGAAATTAAGACCGGATCTGTGATTAGCATCACTCGAGCTTCGATTCGGTATATCATTCGTAAATTTTAGTTATCGTTTGGTGTTCGCTCCTCGGGTACCCATTTGGGGATTACCCGAATAAAATATTAATATTTGTGGTTTTGGTACTGTGGATGTTTTAGGTGCACGTGCAAGTAGAGGATCTTGATTGAGATACGTGCACAAGGTGAGTGACCCACCTTCAAATTAATTTTGGGAATTTAATTGGTGAATATATAATGTGTGATTTAAATATTTGGAATTTAATTTCTATGTGCCAAATATTTATTTGAATTATTGTGGAATTATTTGTGAATTTATCGGATTTAAGAAAATGTGTATTTCACCAATTTATGCCATGTGGAATTATTTTATGGTTTTGAGGATTTTGAAATTGGTGTGGTTTTAATGGTAAATTGGGCACGATTTGATTTTCAAATATTTCAAGGAAAATATTTGGTTATGTTGGTGATTTCAATTTTTATGAAATATGCCCATAAAATATTATGGGATTTGATTATGATATTTCGAGAAATTATTTATGCTTGGAAAAAAAAAATGTGGATATTTGAATTGATGGATTTGGGAGTTGGTGGATTTGAAAATCATGGAATTTATGGTATGGATTATAAGGAAATTGTGGAGAATTTCCCCGTTCAAGCGGATGGATTATGCCCGCTATGCTTATGAAAAATGTGAAATTTGTTTTATGATTTAAATTTATGGATTTTATAATTTTTAGATGCACCGTGCACGTACTGGTGTTCTGATTATGTGATATGGTATATGTGATATGGTTAGTGTGCACACGGTTGTGATTAGCGCGCAGGTGGGTGTGAGTAGCGCGCGGTTGATATTATGAGGGTGTCCTGTGGATGCCATCGGAGAGGGCGGCCACCCCCCTTTGGCCGGGACACCAGGTTAGCAGCGGCGCAGTGGGACGCCACGCGACCGTATGCCGGTTTCTTTCTATAACCTCCTGTCTGGCGGTACCTTGGGACGCTGGGTACTGTTGGCGCCACTGGTATATAGTGGGTGCATCAAATGATTTTCAGAACTGTGTTTTAAAAATAAAATGTTTGGAAACTGTATTGGAATTAAAAATATAATATTACTGTTCTGGTATTTAATTGATGTCTTGGTTTTCGGGAAATATGAATAAAGGGTTTTGTGAAAATGTTTTAAAAGGGGAACCTTTCCAACTGAGAGAATTGTAAGGGTTTTGAGAGACATTATTATTTCCAAATAATTATTATTTATATACCTATTACCGTGGTATGATAGTGTAGAGTAGTAGGGTCGCTCACTGAGATGATTAGCATCTCACACTCTTAAATTCCGTTCCTCTAGGTACCAGGTTGTCGGTGTTCACTCGGAGCGGACTCGATCTTCCTCGCTGTATTTGTTCGTGCAGTACCTTGTTCTTCTTTTACTGCAGTTGTAATATTTCGTTCACTTTTGCTGTATTCTGTATTTTGTAGTACTTCATAAAGCTCTGTATACTGTATGGGACACTTATGTATTTGTATTGCACTGGATTACTGTATTTTTATTTTGGAGTGCTGAAATTTGTGGAACCAGTTCGTCGTACTGTGGGAGGAATAAGGGAACAATTATAGAAGTGTGTTTTCAGTGCAGGAAATTTTGTGGTAAGTCCATCCCTTAGGGGAGGTTCTGCCGGATCTTCCACAGAAGGGTCCGGTAGGGTTTCCCTGGGATCAGGGCTTGTCTAGGGTTCCGGTGGGGAACTTTGGACGGGTCCTGACACTACCGACAACTTAATAAGGTCACCATTCCTAATCGCTATCCGTTGCCAAGGATAGATGATCTATTCGACCAACTCCAAGGTGCCAAGGTGTTCTCCAAGATCGACTTGAGGTCGGGATACCATCAGTTAAGGATCCGAGAGTCGGACATTCCTAAGACTGCCTTTAGGACGAGGTACGGACATTATGAATTCCTAGTGATGTCGTTCGGACTCACCAATGCCCCAGCAGCTTTCATGGACTTGATGAATAGGGTGTTTCGTCCGTACTTGGATCATTTTGTCATTGTATTTATCGATGACATTCTGATCTATTCAAGGAGCCAAGAAGAGCACGTGAGGCATTTGAAGAGAGTGCTCCAAACTCTAAGGCAGCATCAGCTATATGCTAAATTCGACAAGTGTGAATTCTGGTTGAATCAAGTGGGTTTTCTCGGACATATCGTGTCGGCAGAAGGTATCTATGTGGACCCTGATAAGGTAAAGGCAGTGTTGAGTTGGGAGCGCCCTACCACTGTGAGGGAGGTACGAAGTTTTCTTGGATTAGCGGGTTACTACCGTCGTTTTATTGAAGGGTTTTCAAGGATTGCCGGGCCGCTTCATAGATTGACCCGAAAGAATGTTGAATTTAGTTGGACGGACAGGTGTGAACAGAGTTTTCAGGAGTTGAAGCAAAAGTTGACATCCGCACCTGTTTTAACTTTACCTGATGGGAATGAAGGTTTTGAAGTTTATTGTGATGCATCCCATCAAGGGTTGGGTTGCGTGCTAATGCAGAATCAAAGGGTGGTAGCGTATGCATCTCGGAAATTGAAGCAGCACGAACAGAATTACCCTACGCACGACTTAGAATTGGCGGCGGTAGTCTTTGCTCTAAAGAAGTGGAGGCACTACTTGTATGGGGCCACGTGCCAAATCTATACCGACCACAAGAGCCTCAAGTATATTTTCACTCAGAAGGAGTTAAATATGAGGCAAAGGCGATGGATGGAGTTGTTAAAGGATTATGACTGTGTGATTGACTATCACCCGGGTAAGGCGAATGTAGTGGCAGATGCTTTGAGTAGGAAGGCTACTGGATCCCTTGCTCACATCCAAGTCATCCAACTACCTCTCATGGTGGAGTTGAAGAAGATGGGGGTGTTAATGCATATGCATCCTTCAGGAGTTCTCATGGCTAGCTTCCAGGTACGACCGGTGTTGGTGGATCGTATAGTAGAGACCCAAATGGAAGATCCTAAGTTGAGGACAATTAAGGGCAAGGTACAAGAAGGTCTTGATCCGGAATTTTCCATAAGGAGGGATGGAGCCCTCGTGTATAAAGGACGACTTTGCGTTCCGGATATCCCAGGACTCAAGAAGGAGATTTTGGAGGAGGCGCATAGCTCGATGTATGCGATGCATCCTGGGAGTACCAAGATGTATCGGACGCTTGTTAAGTATTATTGGTGGATTGGTATGAAGAGAGAAGTGGCAGACTTTGTATCAAAGTGTTTGATTTGTCAACAAGTGAAAGCAGAAAGACAGAAGCCTTCAGGACTACTCCAACCTTTACCGATTCCCGTGTGGAAGTGGGAAGAACTCAACATGGACTTCGTATTCAAGCTTCCTTCCACACCTAGAAGGTACGACGGCATTTGGGTAATCATTGATCGTCTCACCAAGTCGGCACACTTCCTACCGGTACGAGAACGTTTTTCGCCCGAGAAGTTAGCCCAGTTGTTCGTGCAACGCATTGTAAGTCTTCATGGAGTACCGTTAGCCATCGTCTCCGATCGAGATCCGCGCTTTACTTCACGACTATGGCGGAAGTTGGCTGATGCACTAGGAGCAAGACTTAACTACAGCACCGCTTTTCACCCACAATCTGATGGACAAGCAGAGCGCACAATCCAGACATTAGAAGACATGCTAAGGTCTTGCATTATGCAATTTAGCGGTAGCTGGGATGAACAACTGCCACTGATAGAGTTTGTCTACAACAACAGTTATCAAGCGAGTACTGGAATGTCCCCGTATGAAGCTTTATATGGGAGGCAGTGTCGGACACCTTTGTGTTGGAGTGAGGTAGGAGAAGAGAGGCTCCTTGCAACAACTAATGCGGTCGGATGTGAGTATTTAAGGATGACCTTGGACAAGGTGAAGATCATTAGGGATCGATTGAAGGTTGCCCAAGATAGACAGAAGAGTTACGCCGATGTGCGTAGAAAGGATTTGGAATTCGAGGTAGGAGATTGGGTATTCCTAAAACTATCTCCATGGAAAGGAGTAGTACGTTTTGGACGACGAGGTAAGTTGGGTCCTCGTTATATTGGGCCTTACGAGGTTACGGAGAGGATTGGCCCGGTGGCGTATAGGTTGGCGTTACCGGAAGAGCTAGCTCGAGTACACAACGTGTTTCATGTGTCGATGCTACGGAAGTATATTGCAGACCCTTCGCACGTACTCGAGAGTCCGGATATAGAGATAAGGGAAGATCTTTCGTATGTGGAGCAGCCAGTACAGATTTTGGATCGCGAGGAACGCACGCTACGCAACAAGACTATTCCTCTAGTTAAGGTCTTATGGCGGAACCACTTGGTCGAGGAAGCAACGTGGGAACCCGAAGCACAGATGCGTGAGCAGTACCCGTATCTGTTCCAGTGACGTGCGGAAATTTCGAGGACGAAATTTTTGTAAGGGGGGAAGGCTGTAACACCCCGTCCCGAATCGCACCGGAATCCGTGCACGTTGACCGAGGTTGACCGTTGACCGAAGGGGTCAAAGTTGACTTTTTGACTCGGTGGGAATTTCGAGTTGACCAGGGTACCGTGGCGAAGTGCATGACGCCCTGAGTTCGTAGACTAGTAGCACGTCGAAAACGGAGCTACGGTTTGAAAGTTATGGGCAAAACAAGTTGAAGTGTAAACTGTCTAAAAGGTGCCGGGAGTTGACTTTTTCTTGTGATGTAATTGTGAGTTGACTCTTGTATGGTTGTAAAGTACTCGTCGATACGAGTTCATAGACTAGCGGCACGCTTAAATCGGACATCCGGTTAAAAAGTTATGGACGTTTGAAGTTTACCGGATACCGTATTATTTTAATGTTTTTGGGTCGTGAACAGTGAAATGCCACGTGTCAGCTTCTGAGTGGTCCACGTGGCATGAACAGTGTCACACAGGGTTTTAATTTTGAAAAACTCTCGGGGAAGAGAGAGAAAGAGAGAGAAGAGAGAGAAAGAGAGAGAGGAGAGAGAAAGAGAGAAAGAGGACCCGCCGGCCGCCGGCCATTTTCACGTTTTTCCAGCCTAGTTACTGTACACGTGCCGGCCAGCCAGATTGCCCACCTCATTTCCGGCAAAACCTCCAAATTTCACGGCGAACGGCCGCCGGACGCGCCCGGATCGGACGTCCGAAGTTTGGCGGCGATTTTTCCCCTCCACCGCCGGCCACCGCGAATCGGCACTATTCCGGCCGATAAACATTACACGCGCCTGACAGCCTTGATCCTCTCCTCAAGTCCGGCCTACCCACCAAAAATCACGGCCATCGGACCACCGACGCGCCGGGATCGGAGCGTTTTCCGGCGAGGGGTCGAAAATCTTCAAACGGTGATTTCTCCGCCGTCCGACCTCCGTTTTGCTCACCGTCGGTCCCGTTGGATTGCTCTCCTCACGATCTACAAATCTGCAAAATTTCACAGCAAACGGCCACCGTCGGAAATTACTGTTCCGGCGACGGTTGCCGGTGACGTGGCGGCCGCCGGAAAGTACTGTTCCGGCGAGTACCCTGAAAATTCCGGCCAGCTCCAGTCCGCAGTGTTCGACCTCCTGAACCCAAATCCGACTTCCGTTTCCACCAATTCGCGACGGTTTGGGAGAATTGCGGAGCCGAAACCCGAAAAGCTTCCCGATAAAATTCCGACCCCGTCGGGTACGATCATCGGAAATTAAGACCGGATCTGTGATTAGCATCACTCGAGCTTCGATTCGGTATATCATTCGTAAATTTTAGTTATCGTTTGGTGTTCGCTCCTCGGGTACCCATTTGGGGATTACCCGAATAAAATATTAATATTTGTGGTTTTGGTACTGTGGATGTTTTAGGTGCACGTGCAAGTAGCGGAGTCGATCCTGCGGAGGATCTTGATTGAGATACGTGCACAAGGTGAGTGACCCACCTTCAAATTAATTTTGGGGAATTTAATTGATGAATATATTATGTGTGAATTTAATATTTGGAATTTAATATCTATGTGCCAAATATTTATTGGATTTATTGTAGAATTATTTATGAATTTATTGGATTTAAGAAAATGCGAATTCTACAAATTTATGCCATGTGGAATTATTTTATGGTTTTGAGGATTTTGAAATTGGTGTGGTTTTAATGGTAAATTGGGCATGATTTGATTTTCAAATATTTCAAAGAAAATATTTGGTTATATTGGTGATTTCAATTTTTATAAAATATGCCCATGAAATATTATGAGATTTGATTATGAGATTTTGAGCATTATTTATGCTATTGGGAAAATGTGGATATTTGAATTGATGGATTTGAAAGTTGGTGGATTTGAAAATCATGGAATTTATGGCATTGATTACAAAGAAATTGTGGGAAAATTTCCGGTTCAAGCGGATGGATTATGCCCGCTATGTTTATGAAAAATGTGAAATTTGTTTTATAATTTAAATTGTGGATTTTATGATTTTTAGATGCACCGTGCACGTACTGGTGTTCTGATTATGTGATATGGATATTGTGCACACGGATATGATTAGCGCGCAGGTGGGTGTGAGTAGCGCGCAGGTGATATTATGAGGGTGTCCTGTGGATGCCATCGGAGAGGGCGGCCACCCCCCATTGGCCGGGACACCAGGTTAGCAGCGGCGCAGTGGGACGCCACGCGACCGTATGCCGGTTTCTTTCTATAACCTCCCGTCTGGCGGTACCTTGGGACGCTGGGTACTGTTGGCGCCACTGGTATATAGTGGGTGCATCAAATGATTTTCAGAACTGTGTTTTAAAAATAAAATGTTTGGAAACTGAATTGGAATTAAAAATATAATTGTTACCGCTTCTGGTATTTAATTGATGTCTTGGTTTTCGGGGAAAATGGATAAAGGGTTTTGTGAAATTGTTTTAAAAGGGGAACCTTTCCAACTGAGAGAATTGTAAGGGTTTTGAGAGAAAATATTATTTCCAAATAATTATTATTTATATACCTATTACCGTGGTATGATAGTGTAGAGTAGTAGGGTCGCTCACTGAGATGATTAGCATCTCACACTCTTAAATTCCGTTCCTCTAGGTACCAGGTTGTCGGTGATCACTCGGAGCGGACTTGATCTTCCTCGCTGTATTTGTTCGCGCAGTACCTTGTTCTTCTTTTACTGCAGTTGTAATATTTCGTTCACTTTTGCTGTATTCTGTATTTTGTAGTACTTCATAAAGCTCTGTATACTGTATGGGACACTTATGTATTTGTATTGCACTGGATTACTGTATTTTTATTTTGGAGTGCTGAAATTTGTGGAACCAGTTCGTCGTACTGTGGGAGGAATAAGGGAACAATTATAGAAGTGTGTTTTCAGTGCAGGAAATTTTGTGGTAAGTCCATCCCTTAGGGGAGGTTCTGCCGGATCTTCCACAGAAGGGTCCGGTAGGGTTTCCCTGGGATCAGGGCTTGTCTAGGGTTCCGGTGGGGAACTTTGGACGGGTCCTGACACAGAGATATACGAATCCATTGTCTTATGCTTCGAATTAGAAAGTTTAATTTAGTGTTATGGTTTAATATGTTTTGATAATTAGTTCATATATTGGATATAATATTTTCTACTCCACGATGGAAGATTTATTAGCAATCTTTTTTTTTTTTTTTTTGAATTTAATCCCAAATGAAAAGAGGCTTTCTGGAATTGATTTTCAATCTTTAGTTTACATATCATTTTATGAAATGTCCAAACAATTTTGAAAAGAAAAACAAACATATATCATTTTTTCTTTTATTTAAAATGGTTATTGATTTTAAATGTCACTACATTTTTTTGTTAATTCCATCTTCATCTTATATAATATTTGTCTCCACTCCCAATTTTTTTTACCCTACTATTAACTTATATAATCTATTAGAAATTGATTTTCCAAGTGGAGGAAATTAGTTTCTAATAGGAGTAAAAATTATTCAAAGATTTCCGCTTGGAGCAAATTTTTTCCAACAGGAGGAAAACTATTTCCGCTTGGAGGAAAAATTTTCCATGTGGCGGAAATTTATCCAGAGGCTTCAATTTATCTTCATATGGGATTTCCGACTGGAGGAAAATTTTTCCTCCAGGAGGAAAATTTTTCCGCCTATAGGAAATATTTTCCGACAAGCGGAAAATTTTTTAAAATTTGCAATTGAGCTCGTAAGGCGTTTGTGCATAACAGAATTCTAATAAATAAACATGGCACATTTCCTATAAGGTAAATTACTTATCCTTACATCAATACCACATTGTTATCTTTGTTAAACGAACATTATAAGCCACCATTATATTTACAATTAAAAGTCAAATATAATAAATAATATGCATCTATAAACATGACAAAAAGAAAGAAAAATGCATCACCACTCAGCTCATATGCTTAGTTCTTTGTTGTAAGCCTCATATGCATACTTCTTCCTAAAGAACTCCATGTCATCTTGTGTGAATGTCACTAGTAATCTAGCATGTAAAAATTCGATGGTCTTGAGTGTAAACATGCCACAGTCACCACTACAAAAAATAAAAATAAAAAACAATTATTATAACATATATTAGTATTATTAGAACCATATTCAATAGTTAATATTTATTCAACAAACATGTACGTATTAAGGGATTTTACCTGTTACTTTGCTGAGGGGTATTTTGTGCCAATTCACATGTAAACACATCAACGGAGTCTACAAGATCCGGCCGCTGCTCATAAAAGGATGCAGACCGCAGTAAATATGGTAACATTATGCATAATTTCTGGAAATAAATTTGTCCCCTGTTTCGGTTACCAGCCTTATCTGAGTCATATACAGTCATACGTTGCTCTTTCAAGTCCACGTGCCCTACCAGCCAATGTATGTTGCGCTTGTTTAGTGGAATCAACAACTGTCAATACATTACAGGATTTCAGTTAGCACAACAAATAAAGGAAGGCACATGAATAAATGAATAGTTAACATTACACAATTTGGACATGTATATTTTACATGATTTATGTATTTCCATGGCTTGGACTCCTTCATTCGAATCCCCAGCACATATTCTTGCATTGCATATGAGAATTGGAACTAGATGGATTGGCAAGGAACTTTCCATAACACTGCTCAATGCATACCTACAACAAAATAATTTATTAGTTACCCAAAATCACAATAGCCACATATAGGACACCTGGCCGTTACTTACCCAAAATCCTCCATCTATCACCTCAAAACTAAGATCAAAAATATCAGAAAATCGATTGGCATGTACACAAAATAAGTAAGGTAGGACTTCCATATGCTGCATTGAAAGATGAGTTAATTTTAAATTACATCCATGCAGTTGAACAACTATCTATGGAATTTATCAAATTATAAAATAAAAATCTTGATCGAAAAATACTTACATCGTGATTCAGCCACTTCTCACTGGTTATAAGCAACTGGAAAAAGTCTTTACCCGCAGTCAAAATGTCCATATCAACCTTTGCTGCCCAACCGGACTTCATAAATTGGTCAAAATTTTTTACAAGTCGCGTGGGTACTGGTTTGTATGGGTCGAACTTCAAAGTAGAAGATGCACGGGGTAAAGTGCGCTGTAGTTTTTTTCGCAAGTCTCCAACACTATAAGGAGTTGTAATAGCTGCTGCCGCCTTCCTATCCCTCCTCCCAATATCTATACTTTGCTTAGCAGCTGCTACCTTTCTTGCACGTCTCCCGGCAGGAAACTTTGATGGAGACACTTTCTCGATAATCGTAACACTTGGTCTTACATCGTCTACAAAAGATGGATGTGACTGTCTATCAACGGGGGTCGCATCGGGACCAAACTCTTCTTTATTTTCATCCCCTTCAACGTCCACGTCTATCCCATCTCCCAACCCGTCAGCACTAACTCCCACTCCTTGGTGCTTCATTAACTTATCAAGCTTGGTGTCCAAACTTGCAAACTCTCTAAGCATGGCGATTCTTAAATCCTTAACGTCTTACCGTACACTAGCCACTTCACCTTCAAGGATTGTTAATCTCTCTCTCAAAGGTACCTAAAAGAAATAATAATGATTAATACTTGCAATAATAAAAAAGATAAACATTCATACAATTTATTCAAACCTCATCATGGGATGGAGTCGTTGGAGGTTGGGATGGAGTCGATGGTTCAACATGAACATGAGCACCAACTCCTGCAGTCGATGATGAAGGCTGGTCTATCGGCTTATGTCCCATTCGCTGCCTCCCTCCTTTTCCCATAATTTCCACAAACGCCTCTTTCCGTTTCTTACTTCTTCCACTTCTTGTAAGTGGAAGACCTTCATCTTTTTCATCATGACTTGCCTGTGGTGGCTTGTCTCGAACAGCAGGTGCAACATTGTATGGAGTACTGTCATGACGTACATCCCATGCCAAGTTGCCGATATATGCATGCTCAAATTCAGTCACATTCATTAAGCCATGAACGGGATACTACAAAAGACAAAAGGGATTATCATCAAGTGATTAGTAAGTAATACTAATATTCGTACAAATACTGCAAAAGTGTATAAATAATATTACTATGTTGGAATGTATATTTATATATATATATATATATATTTCTCAATATAAGTGGAAGAATTCATATACTTACATAACGATGATCGAAGAGTTTAGTGGCCTTCTCAAATCTTGGCACTTATGAAATATGCCAATTAAGAATTTGAGGGAATGCCATGTCCGGCAACTTCTTTCCGAATGCTTGATCCAACGAAGGAATTGTCTCAAAACCCCAAATCTGCCAAACAATTAATTAATAATGAATAAGTAAAGAAATACACACCATAAATACAAGTGTAACAAACTTTAAATAATAGTGTAACAAACTTACCATGAAAGCCAAAGGAAACCCACAAAGACTATAACTCTTTGACTTGTTTAAAGCCATGGACTCTTTATGCTCAAAAGCACTCTTCAACGATCTAATGGTGGTAGTATATGATAAAGTACCCCATGGATAGTTATTGAAGTACTCTAAATCGTCCACCATCTCCAAGTGATTATGAGGTGCGGTGGCCATGCTTTCTTTCCCTAGAAGAACCGTCTTTAGGAAATATAATAAAGCCAACTTCAATCTATCATTGTCGGCTTCATCATCGTCTTGACACTGTGCAGTCATGAAAGCTTCGGTTATCTCCGAGTTGGTGACCTTTCGCTTTCCGCCAAAATACGTGTCACTAATACGAGTAGAGATGTTAACTCGCCTATTGGGTTCGTAACCAAACCGTAGATCTGTAATTATGGTGAAGTCTCTCTTTGTAAATCTAGCACCACGCCCTCTAAAATTGAATACCATAGAATCCTTGTCGTCGCAAACACATTGCCTATACAGCATGCTGTTGACGATGTGGCCACTAAATTGTATCTCGTTGGCCTTCAAAAAGTGGCCAAAACAGCTATCCTCAAACTTCTTTATTTGGGCTGGAGTCAGCTTGAACCTAATATCCGACACAGCTTTCTAGAAGTTCGATCTACAATTAACTTTTGCCCTCGATATCTCCGAGTCCCAAAACCTTCGTTGGTAATCTAAATCCATTTATCTGCAAATTAAATACAACAAAGCATAACAGATGGAGGAAACGTTTTTTTCGACACAAGGAAAGCCTGGAGGACAATTTTTCCGCCTGGAGAAATAATTTTTCCGCCTAGAGGAAAAGGTTTTCCGCCTGGAGGAAAACTTTTCCTCCTGGAGGAAAAAGTTTCCTCCAGGAGGAAAATATTTTCCGCTAGGAGTAAAAAAAATTCCTCCAGGAGGAAAAAAAGAGGAAATATTTTCCTCCGGGTGGAAAATTTTCCAGAACATAAATAACATACACCTAATGGGATTTGTGCAACAATATAATGAAAATGGCTAAAGAATCTTTACGAACCAGCGCATAATACATTATACATTAGTAGTGTACATTATACATTGCTTCCTAAGGATAACCTATAGATATATTATGGTTTCACATTCAAACCTCCCATTAAATTCAAACAAAAACACAATTTCACAATAGTTTTAATTTCACATTTCACATTCTAACCATGCAACACAAACATTTCTGTCACACCAAATAACACAATATTATAAGCATAGCGCATAATGACAAAGGTTCAAAATTGAGCAATTTATAAAGAGATGACTTATCATCTCTAAAATAATCCATCATGGAAATTATCAACAATTGTAAAACTCATTCAATACAGCACAACTATAGGTTTTCAGATAAGTTTGTTACATTAAAGCGAAATTAGTTTGCAAAATATTTTCTATGTTGTACAGAGAAGCAACTTACATTAATGAAGGACAAACCACCACCAATGCTTCTCTATCTATTTATATATATCTCTCTCGCTTTCTCTATCTCTGTGAGTGTATGTGTAATTTTATCAGCTTGCACTTGTAACTCTACGATCGCAAATTTTGTGTTTAATTTTATGCTCAGTCCATCACTTGCTCCTCCAATGCTGAAAGAAATAGAAAATCAATATTAGTAACCATGCAGCAATCAAACTTAGCATATTATATGTGTAAGATGTGCATATGAAAGGGCAAAGAATACTGCTTACCTAGCTAATGAAAAGATGGAGCCTGGAGGTTCAAATAGATAAATGTCTCCTTGTATATTCTTTCTTTGATTTTTATTCAAATGAACAAGAGCATATGAGAAATTTGGAAATTTTCCACCAACAGAAAAAAACCACAAGAACTACTAAGAACTAAATAACTACAAAAATATACAAAATCATTGCATAAAATTTCCAGATTTCCTCACTTTTTATATATTTCAAAGGGCAATATAAAAGGTTTTATTTTGTTTCTTGGATCAAGAAGTAGGAATACTGAAGTAGGAATATTAAACCATAACACCAATCCCCATTACCATTTCTCTCTATTTCTTTTTTATGCAGCCATAATAACACTCACTCACTAGTATAGCATAAAAAAATTTATTTGCAATATTTTAATTTTGCTGTTTTGGACCTGACAATCTGTCCCCTTGTTATATTTATAGAAATAAATTAAGGATTGCAAGCTGACCATCATCATCCCCAATAACATGAATAAAATAAAGGTGAATTATTTACAAATGACATTTGCACGGTGGAATTCCATATTAGTAAGAAAACTATTATGACAACAATAATATGAGAAATTGGAAGCTTAGGATGCCTAACATTTTTTAGGAAATGAGGATTACCATTTGCACCACAAACTTGAAAAAATAAAAATAAAATAAAAAAATGTTTATGCCTGTGTCTTAAAGACATTTTCAAAACAGGTAGGAGGGATATTAGACTATAACTAAATCCTTAGCCCCATTTTTTAGTTCTATTTTATACGTGATAAGGAATTATTTATTTGGAGGGCGGCAGTATATTCTACAGCAAATTTCGGACAACTCCAAGAAGGAGCATTTTTACCATCAATGTCAAGCGGGGTAGATCCATAATCAAAATACCACTGAAAGCCTACTCAGCTAAAGAAATATTTCTATTATTGCTCCTAGAGAATCAAACCAGTGATGAATTATTTGACGACAGCATTTAGGAGGTGTTTATAACTTTTAACATTAATTGGAAAACATTTATCTCTGTCCAGCGTGGAGGAAGGTAGAGGTAAGCTTATCTACAGGTATTGTACTTTTTATTGTTAGAAAATGTTATTAGGTTGTATTACATCATGTTACGACCTTATGTTCTTTGCCCAAACGATTTTATTTTCCATTTCAATTTCATATTATTGTATGAAAGAAGAAGAAGAAGAAGAAAAAAAAAAAAAAAAAAAGGGAAAATTTTTGGAACGCCAAATCGAACATTGGCAAAAAGATTAGGCTACCTTTCTCAAGTTGTGAATCTTGATAACTCTATATTTACAAAGATTATATATCCACTAAAAATCCCTTATAGACTAAAAATAATTTAGAACTCTTACATAATGCATTAAAAATTCACTGTTATAATTTGACAAGGTTCAAAAAAGATGCACCCTAAACTTAGGCAGCAGATCAAGACATGTCCACTTCAAGAGATCACGCAGATGTATATTATACATGAAATTATATGCTAGAGATAAAAGTAAGATATAACAAGCAACAAAATTATAGCAGAAGGCACGGATGATACAAAAACTAAATATATCATGCTTTCTAGAATAATAATTTTCTTTGTAAATGCTACTAGTAAAACTAATTGATCAGAAAAGAAGAATTATCCATGCATACCATGCAATACACATAATACCAGATAAGATGCACTGACAATGAAACTAACAGCATTATGGACAGTCATAATAAAATTGGCAAAGCAGTAACAACATTCAAAGATAAAAGCATCGGTATATTAGCAAGCAAAAACTACCAGAAATAATTGCATAAAATAAAATTTAAACACAAGGAAAAGATCAGGTATATAATATTAACAAGTAAAATACTTACAGAAATATCAATGACAATGCAGAAGCATATTCAAATCTACACCAGGATGGAGAACTAACCAGTCAAAAAATGGTAATTTTCAAATAAAAACAAAAGGAAAACTCTGTAAACTTATCTATCTAGTTCCTTATCGCAAGTAAATGAACCAATAGCTTATCCAAGATACACTCTGTAGACTGCTCCTCATCCATGGGTTATATGAATCTTCTAAGCAATTCACTTTACTAGACTTCTATTCATCACTCATCACTACCAAATACTCCAAACCCTGATACCGACTGATAAGTGGGCATTAAAAAGAATCTGAAAATAGTCTTAAACATACTATGTCACATAATTTAAGCCATTGAGAATTGCAGGGGTCCATAAATGAATCTTTGAAACATTAGAAGTAACGGCAATCAAAAAACAAAGTTTACAAGCTACAAATAATTAAATACATCCCTGCTGACAATCTATAGCTCAATTCTTCAAAACATTTTAATCAAATCACCATGAGAAGCAAAAGGCAAACCATTTCTATTTTAAAACTATAAAAAAGTTCTTCATCTAAGTC
This sequence comes from Ziziphus jujuba, assembly GCF_031755915.1. NCBI lineage: Eukaryota > Viridiplantae > Streptophyta > Magnoliopsida > Rosales > Rhamnaceae > Ziziphus > Ziziphus jujuba. The sequence goes on from NC_083383.1 coordinate 29,808,047, forward strand.
TGCAGACATAATAAATCCTGGAATTGTGACTACGAACTCTGCTAATTATTTAGTATTGGTAAAGTTTCCATAAAAACCCATACAAAATTCCAACAATCTGTCCAATGAAATGGAGGTTAACTGTACAATAAACGTGTTTTAACAGCTGCACAAGCCTTAAAGAATCTAAATTTAAAAATAACTAAGGATAATTCGTATTACTTAAAATATTTAAGAAGCAACTAAATTACAAGGACATAGGGAGATGTGGTGAAGAATAGAGCATTAGTGTTCTTGTGAGAGTGATAGAAGCTAGCAAAGGTAGAGAGAAAAAGAAAGAGAGAGAGACAGTATGTAGAAGAAAATCGGCTTCACGTGGCCCCTACATTCCACAATCTGATTTTCAGTCCATATTTTTAGTCAAAAAAAAGTTCTTGAAACTCTTACCTCTTTTAGCTATTCCTTCAACGATTCCTTCACTTTCTTCTTTCATGATTCCTTCACTTTCTTCTTCGGCAAACTAACTGACGAAAATGTGGACCTTCTATATAAATTTGCAAGCTAATTTTGATTTTCCAGAAACTTGTCTCTCTGCTCAAAGACGAAAATCAAACAACATTGCATGGGCATGGGGAGGGAGAACAATTTTCCAAAAACTGGTTCTTCTATGACACCGACGAATGGGAGGACAATTTTGCTTGAAGTGAAAATGGCACTGGTGTGTTTCTAAAGGGAAAGGGAAAGTTTAGCTTTGTTTTTATGCCCTAGTTCTGTTTCAAAAGGAAAAGGGAATGGAGGAAAAAAAAAAACCAAAAACAACAAAATAAAAGAAAGTTGCATTTCGGTAGAGAAAATAGACCCCCAAAAAAAAAGTACAAAGGGTATTTTGGTCCTGATGTACTAAAAGTTGGCTATTTTAAAAAAAAAAAAATTGCTATTTTTCTAAAATGGAATTGTACGGTGGCTATTTTCCGAAAAAAAACCCTTGGATTTGAGTGGCTCTTATTTTTTTGGACTACATCTATGGTGGCCCGAGCCTGCCCTTATTCAAACATTCAAAGTTTTTTTTTTTTTTTTTTTGGTGAAAGAACAAAGTTTCAAAGTTCAAATCCCTTTTTTGTTTTTAAATACGATTATTAAATTAAGAAAAAAAAAATACGATTAGATTAGGTTTTTTTTCTGAAAATTATTTATAAAATTACAAAATCCTATTAAAGAATTCAGTATTATTAATTTTGAAGAAAGATAAATAGTTCACAACTTTGACACTAATATACTTTTAATTAAGACAGAGAGACTACTATCAAATATAGTTGACATTTGTTATAGTGCTTGTTGACACTATCGATTTTTATTCTTTAACCAATTAATAAATAAAAGGAAAAATAATAATAATTGGAACGAAGGTAACGACAATAATAAAGCAAGGTAACGTAATAACTAGAGCTTTTTATAATTTTATAAGAAAATTTATGCCTATAATTTTACTCTTGAAAATAAAAATGATTGGAATCGAATTTTTTTTTTTTTTCTGTTGAAAAGAAAATATAAAGGTACATTGTTATTACATAACCAGCTAAGATAGTTGCATGCGACTCAATATAGAAGTAGGTAGAGAAAATTGGGAATTGACATAAAAGAGAATGCAAAAGATCAAAGATTTAAAAATAAAATTTTAAATTAAAAATAAATAAGTATGAATAAATAAATAAATACCCAAAGGGGTAGCTAGGGCAAACATGTGAAAGAAAATAACGTTCTACTTTATCTTCTTTTTCTTCCCCTGCAATTAATGTATATAGTTTTGTGCCGTAAAATAATATATATATATATATATATATATATAGCTAGCAAAGTAGGTAGTTTGAAGTTTTGTATGTGTAAAAATTCATCAATTGTGTTAGAATAAACGGAATAACACACTCAAATTTCAAACATCAAAATAATCTAGCAAAATGAAATGCCATACGTTAAAAACACACTTTAAACATGAAAATAAGATTTCACAGGAAAAGAAACTAATTAGTTAAAAAGATTAAAAAATTCAACCTCGAAAGTCGAAAGTCCATACAGGACAATTCCTTTCTTAAGATTTAGAAAGTCTATATATATTGTATTGCCTTTACACTTAGATTTACACTTCGATATGAAGTTAAATTATCTCCCTGCATGAATAGTCCATTTGTAATTAAAAATCACTGTTTTCTTTATAACAATTCGAATTCGAACTCTTCCATCTTCAATATATATATATATATATATATAGAATTTATTAACCCCTTATCTGCAAATAAAAATGAACCCAAAATGCATGGAAGTCTTATGATATAGACACACATACAGCTGTATATTTTGTAACCCCTGATCTGCAAATGAAAATGAAACCAAAATGCATGAAAGTCTTGTGATAGAGACACACATACAACAATATATTTCGTAGATTATATTTCCAGAACGGAGCTTGCCAATCTGAGGTTAGGCGGGCCGGGTTTGATATTATTAAAATCTTGCGTCTAAGGTTAGTTTGACCTGTGAAAAACTTCATTCGTCCAACATATGTTGTCATATTTGCTTAAAATTTCTATACATTAGCTATGGATATTTTCAACCTACTATACACGAAAACCAGGAAAGGATGTCCCAAAAGAAGAAAAAGAGAAAGAAACCCATAAAAGAACCCGTGAAAATGGAAGTCTACTCCGTGATTTCTTGCTATTCAACTTCGTATTCACACACACATTCTAAATTATATATCAATGGCAAGGTTGTCACCTGCAGCTTAAGATCTATTTTTTGGATTGTTTGGATCTATTAAATTCTTGTTTTCACATGTATCAATTAACTATTTTCTTTCTTCCTTTTTATTTTTTTATTTTTGGAAAAAGTAGTTTTAATTAAAAACAGAAAATTTTGTGTATGTAATTTTTTTATGACACCAACAAAACCATTTTCTAATACCTGATGAAAAAGGTTTAAGATTTTTGGATTCCATAATAGAAACCAAGTTTGGAGTGATAGAATATGAAAATTTTGGGATGAATCTTAAGATGATTTAATTTTGTTAATTTTGTTTACAAAATCTATCGAGCTAAACCTTGACAGTGAGATCTAGGGAAAAAAAAAAAAAAATTATACTTTCCATGTGGAGGTGAGTTCACATACTTAAATCAATTGCTAAAGAATCAATTAGTAAAAATCAAATGGTGAATATTGAAAACATGATCAATCTAATACTGACATAAATTTCGAATTCAAGAAGCGAAAAAAGAAGATGAAATGTATCTTTCTGAAATGTATCTTTCTAACAATCATTCACTACACTATAATCCAAGAACTTAAAAAAGTTTCAAAACTTATCATATCCACTTTTTATTACCTTTTTTGTCCTCCTTTCTTTTTTTGATGAAATCATTTCTCTTTGTTGGATTCCATCAAAATCACCAAAACTATAAACTTTAAATCAAGAAGCCAACAGAAACTAAATTATATGACTTTTTCCACAATCATTACACTAAAATCAATGAAGTGAAAAGCTTCAAAAGCTTATTATATCAACTTTTATTTCTTGTTTTTTTGTATTCATTTGCTTTTTGTTCGATAGAATCTTTTTTTTTTTTTTTTTTGGTTGGATTCCATTAGATTCACCAAAACTATAAACCATACACCATATTTTCTTCATTCACAAGCATATACACCACCATCCAATCCATATCAACACCATAATCATAAGGAATTCCTGTTTTTTTTCTCTCGTATAATTGTATTGTTGTTTGTTGGATATTTTTTTTCTTTTCCCCTGTACCCCCCAAATAAAATTCCCATCATCCCAAAAACAGAAAATTAAAGAAAATGAAAGCAAACAAAATCAAAATAAAAAAAGATCCCACAAAATCAACAGGGCATGATATGGGTGGTCTTGGAATCATACAAGCCCAAACCCAACACACCAGCTCTGCACCCAGCGCTCAAAACCTTCACCAAATCCCCACAAATCCTCCTCACCTTGTGACCTTCATAGTAACCGCTCTGCATCACCAGCAATATCTTCGCCACCCCATTGCTCCTCACCACCACCTCTTGCGCCTTCTTGTCACCCAACAAGCAGCACAGACTCCAAAGCACCGCCACCGCGTCCTCGTTCGCCGTCCTCGACACCTTCATCAGTTTCTCCGCCACCGCCTTTGCGCATTCAGGCCAGTCCCTCATCGCCGACCGCCCTTCCGCACACGTCGACATTATCGACATCAGCTTCAGCCCCTTTTCTTTGGTGCAGATTTTGGTCTTCGGGTCCGAGAGCGATTTGGAAACGAGTTGGACGATTCCGGATCGGACGAGTTCGGCTTTCGCTGAGTGAGTCACGGAGATCGCTATGAAGAATGAGAAAACGGCGTCGTTGAGGTCATCGTCTTTTTCGGAGGCGAGAAGGTCGAGAAGCGCGTGGAATAAGTCTTGGTTTTCTGTGATGGCGCGTTTGGACTCGGCGTTGACTGCGATCGATTCCAGAACCCTAACCGATTCTATCTTCGACGAAGAGCCAATTCCTTTCTGGATAACCAGGCAAATCGAAGGCAAGCAATCGTAATTTCGTTTCGAAATCGACGAGTTCAATTTTTCCCCTACTCCATTCTCTGTCAAAATCGAATCCAAAACCCTGATTGACAGTTCCAGAACCTCCATTTTCGCACCTCCTCTGCTCAGCACACCGACAATGGCGGAAACGAAACCATCGAAACCGGCCAAAAACCTCCGGTTCTCATCGCCGGCGGCGATCAAATCCAAAACCTCCGACAACGTGTTTGGGAGATTCTCGTTTCCGTTGTTCTCAATGTCGCGGACAAGAGTGGTGGCTTTCTGGTAGGAGACGGAGGGAGAGGATGCCGGAGAAGGAGGACCATTGGATTGGGCCCAGAGGTTAATCAGACGGCGGAGAGTGAGGTTGGGAACGAAGTCTTTGGAACGGAGGGTTTGCATGGTGGCGGGACACGTGTCGTGACCGGAGTCGAGCCAGTGTTGGATACTGGAGCGATCGTATGTGACGCCGGTGCAGAGGCTTACGGGAGACCTCATAACGTCCATTGAAATCGGACACCTGAACAAGTTCGGTACAGTTATATACAGTTCGTCTCTCACCATTTCTTTTTTTTTTTTTTAAAAAAAAAATTTCCCTACAATTACTCTGAGCTTAAAAGAAAGAAAACAGAGTCTCCGAGAGAATGCGCTCTTTTTTTGTGTTTGCTTTTTTTTTGTTTATATTGGTTCTGTTGGTTCGGTTCGGAGGAGACGAGTGGGCTTATGAAGGAAAGGAAATACGGAGAGCTAAGTGACGTCGTTTTGTATAAGTCGTCTGGTCAACTGTGGGTCCCATCTACTTATTTACTCGTTATTAATGAGTTTTCCGTGTGGTTTTTTTTTTCTCTTTTTATTTTTATTTTTTGGGATACGGATTCAAACGTGAAATGTGGACTTTTTTCATATTTGACAGCTTAGGGAGGGAGAAGAAAAAATTGGGTTTGAATTTTGTGACCGCGTAGAGTGCGGTTTTAGTGGGTCTTTTGGGTCGTTTTAGACCAATTTCGAGTTCACAAACTAACCCGTTTGACCATCTTTTAGGAGTAATATTTTTCTTTTCTGGGACCGACATTTCATAGGGTTCCAACTCCAAGTCAATATTTTTTATTTTTTTTAAATTTTAAATTGGGGTTCTAAGTCAACATTGAGTTTACAGTGTATAGCATAGCGTGGTCATCTGCTTATATGTAAGATAAGCTTGGTCGTATTCTACAATTCCAACTTATGAATTAGTCAAAATATGTCTAATTATGTTATTTGTTTAGGAAAATAATAATTAAAAAAAAAGGGAATAATTTAGTATGACAAAATTTAATTAATTGGATGTCGGTTGGTTTTGTGGAGTTTCTTTTCCAATTTTAACGTTGGAATTGTGAAAATTTCTAATGATTTTTAATTATTTCTTTTTTCTGTTTCATGAAAGAGATTGGAGATAATAAATTATACAAAGGTGTGAAGACAAGAAATTTAATGGGAGAGAGAAAAAGAAGTAACAAACTTAAAATAGTCTGAGAACAATATATTTTAAACATAAGAGTAAATATAATTTACCACTATAAATAAAGAGAGCATTTGAAGCAAAAGGACGTCTTGGCAGACAGTCCAGTACTGAAAATTACCCTTTTTTTTTTTTTTAAACAATAACTCAAATTCGAATATTAAACGTGATGTTTTTTTTTTTTAAATATTATTTTAAAAATAAAATATATTTGATTAATGATGTTTAAAAATAATTTGTAAATTAAAAAATTATAAAACAGAAAATATTTTTTAAAATTGATAACTAAACATATTTAGATTTATTTTTGTTTGAAAATAATTTTCTATTTCCAGAATAGAAAACTATTTTAAAATTAATTGATCAAACAACTTTAATTTCAATAAAAATAAATAAATAAAAAAACGTTTGAATTTTTTCCTAATACCTATTTCTTTGCAACTTACCACTACTCGTTGAGTTGTTTTAGTCATTTATGGGCATCACATGCTACAACAATCAATTACTAAATTCCAAAAACAAGTATTTTTGGACATTTATCTCTTTAAGTCTTCCCAGTCCTGTCCACTAGTTATCATCTCTTTAAGACTTCCCAGTCCTATCCACTAGTTATCTAAAATTGCAACTCCATTCTAATTGGCATGTTATCAAAACCCCTAGTCATGAACCAAAAAGATCATTTTGTTCTGATTTAAAAAACCAAAGACTAACAATAAAGAAAGAAAATTTTGTTTTCAATACGGAAATGAAAAATGAATCCATTAGCTCTACTCATCCCAAAACGTGTTTGCATGAACCAATAAGAATATGATTAAGTGAGATTTTCCTTTTTTTTTTCTTTTTTTTTCTTTTTTTTTTTTTGTGGGATGAATAAGTGATTTAAAGCTTATATTACTACCTATAAAAAAAGCCAAACAAAACCCATGGCCATTAAACAGCTAATTGCGTGCTGTGCCTGAGTTTGGTAATTCTATCATGTTAGGTCAACCTTTTGCCTTTAAATTACATTATGTGATATATAGTTATTATACAAAAGTTATTCCGTCTAAAAATATACAAAATAGCTAGAAAATTTGAATGGGGATATCTAGAAATATTGTGAAGCATATATGACTCATGAAAGAGATTGTGAAGTCATATGTAAATTTCAAAGTTTTCTATTTGGTAATTTGGTATACGCACAATTTGTCATATATGACTCATAACCTAATCAGTCATAACAGCCGGCTGATAGTGACCCAAATTTACTAATTGTCTCAGCTGTAGGAATTTTGATTACAGAAGTAATTTGGCTCAGAAATAAATATAGTGTCAAAAACGTACTAAATACCATTAGACAGTAACCGAGGATAAAGTAGACAGTAAGCAACGAATTTATATTATATTAATTTTTATTATATGAATTCTCTAATAATAATTAATACCAGTGACAAGTTGTATATATTATGGCTAAAAAAATTTGAGTTAGAGGTTGTAACATTGTTATAGTTGGTGGTTAGCAAGTCTCAAATTGAACTAAAATGCTTAGGAGAGATGCGGAAATTAACTGCTCTCCAAACACAAAGCTCCTAATTAATTGTATTCTGTTATCCACTCCTCCTCCTTCATACCTTATTGAAAATAAAATTTGATATAGATTATTGGATTCATTTTTAACTAACTTCAGCTTTTAAAATAAATATGTCTTAACATGATATTAAAGTCTCGGTGATAAAGAAATATTCAATTTATTTTAATTTATTTATTGTATATAATAATGAAAAAGTGTATTGAAAATAAAATTTAAGATATATTGTTGAACTATTTTCAACTAGCTTTTTATTTTTTATTTTTTTTGGCAACATAAATGATTTTTTATTTTTTTATTTATTTTTTTTTTTTTTTTGGGGACAGACTTCATAAATGAATTGTTACGTTCTAGCTTTTAGCTTTTATTCATTTATTTATTTATTTTGTCAGCTTTTCATTTTTAAGCACTATCATTTTTTTTTCTTTGATAATTTTTTTAAGAATAATCTTTTTATCGCCATATAATTTCTCTCTCTCTCTCTCTCTCTCTCTCTCTCTCTCTCTGCTCTTGTCTCTTTCCTTATTTTTTTGTTATAACTATCACATGACTTTTTCAATATTTTATTAAAAAAATTAAAATTAAGAGTGGTTGCCAATCAATTAGCTAATTTATTGTTCTTTAATTCTTCTTTCTAAAGAAAGATCAAACCAGATTTAAGAAGCAGAAGGAAAAAAAAAAATAAAAGAAAGAAAAAGCTTTGCCAAACGAGCCTATTTTGCGCTTAATTATATTGAAAATTCCATTGGTTTGTGAACATGAAGAAGATAAAGGGTTGAGTTAATTGTAAAATGGTTAAGTTGATTCTACCCTGTGTTTTAGTTAAGGTGCACGTTGGACCCTCCAATTTTAAACGTTCAATATCAGCGCTCAACTTACTATTTGTTTGGCATAAGTACAATCTCCAAACAATATAAGAAAATTGATTAATTGATTAATAAGAAAGCTAATAAATTTTTTTAATTTTTAAACAATCTATTAGATAATTTGAAAATAAAACTAATGTAAAACAAATTATAAATTTTTAAATTCAAAAACTTAACATGCAATCTGTTCAAAATATAAGATACTAAAATATAATTAACCTTTAAAAAGTTTATATGTACATCTCATTAATTCCATTTATTCGGTAGTTGGAATTATAGCTATTCAACACACTATTCCTCATGAAGTCATTGTCTAAGTCCTTTTTGTTTTTTGTTAAAATTATAATATAATTTTATTGTAAAAGGAAAGGGAACACGAAAAGAGATTAATTTTGTTAAAAGGAGATTCTATGTTAGTTACTAAATTAACATGAAGCAATATGGGAATAATTTTACTTAGAAATTTATATTAATTTTATTTGTTTGTATTAATTAGACCTAGCAAAATTTCATTTGACCATTGCCCTTATTCCATTAAGGAATTCCATTAAGGAAAAACAAATTCATACGATCTGTTAATACAGTAAACTTGTATAAAAATATCAGTGTTTGGGTTTAGGTATGATGGGTCAAGTCTATAACGGGTGAGAATGGCAACAGGCAGGGCCGAGACGGCCTTCCTGTATCCCATCCCACCTGCTAAAACTACTCCTATCATTGTTCCGTAACCTAGTTTTTTTTTATTCAGAATGGGATGGAGATTCCCTGTTTCCCAACTATAAATAATAATAATAATCATAATAATAATAATAAATATTTTTTAAACATTTTTAACAAAAAATATAAATATTTTTAAAATATATTATATATTCATAATACATATTCACATTTATTAATATAATTATATTGAGTATAGACATATATTTTATTAATAATATATATGGGACAAGTATGGGGCGGATAATATAATTTCTGTCCCCGCTCCGGGTATGGGATTTATGCCCTATTCTCAAGATTGATGATAGTGGGCTGAATTGTCATTCCCAATAATGGAGGATCTATTATGTTAACAAGTTGTAAATGGTTTCAGTAGTTATAATTCATTTCACCCGTTTAAAAAGAAAAAAAGATATCTTGGTAATTTCATTATATTGAGAAAAAAATTGTTACATTTTTTGTTATAAATCTATGAGATTTAAGAAAGTTTTAAGAGTGAAAAAAAATTATTTGTTCAATACTTCTAAATATTATTATAAGGTTTTCAATAATTTTGTTTTTAACTTTTTTGTTTTTTTTTGTTTTTATGTCTTTGATTTACCGCAAGAAATAAATGTGTTGCACTTGTATTTTTCATTTTTTTGGGTCTAATTTTAGAAACTTGTAAAATTGATTAATATATGTATTAAATTTGCTCTAGTTTATAATTTATTAAATGGGTAATGGGATAACATAATTTATTATCAATAATTTCAAAAAAAAAAAAAAAGAAGTAAAGATATTATTTTAAGACAATTAAGTAAAAATTAAAATTAATCAAAAAAAAAATTATAGAGTTTCAGGCCTAATAGGTAGTGCTCAAGTCGGGGCAGCCTCCACGCAGCGTATATTCAGTAGTTTTATCATTACGCCAGAGATGCCAATACTAACCTAAATTCTTCGGTGGGTTTTTTTACTCAGATTTTTTTTGTTTTGAATAAGTCATCTAATTTACAAATTATTTAAAAAATTTTATTTTTATGACTCAAATTTGTCTTTTTATAAATACAAATAAAATTTCCGTTTCTTCTGTACTCAGATTTGTCGGCTTCGACATATTTTGGTATGATAATTCAGACAAATTCAATTGGATTTCAAGTTCTTGGGCCTGCCTCTTTACATCCTTTAATAGAGGATCACATACCACTGCCGTAGACGTGGTGCCAAACTTCCTAACTGGCCCATTTTCTACAATTTAATGGCCCAATAATCCTATTCTATTTTTTTTTTTATCATTTTTAATATTATAAATCTTCATAAGAATTTGATTTCGAATTTATAATCTTCAAAGATGTGAAATAGCTTATCAACTCAGTTAACTTTATTAATAATTTATCTAATTTAAACTGTAAATTTTTAGTTATTTATTATTATTATTTTTTTTTTTATGTATGCTGAAATGGTAATTTTATTTTTGGACATGTGTCAAACCACGATAGTCATTGCAAATTGAGAGATAGAAAGACTGGTAGCTAGAAATTTTAGAATAGCAACGATCATATAATAAAAACAACTTTTGTCCATGCAGGAACAAAGTCTTTCCTGAAGAACGGTGTTTAATTCAAATATTAGGATCTTGATATATATATATATATATATTGAAAAAAAGAATCAATTTTTTTATTATAAAAAAATTTGCTAACAGCTTTTAGTACTTTTTGACATATATATAAGGAGAAAATATAATAAACTTAAAATTATATTTTGTTCTAGCATACAATTTGATACATATTAAATTTAAATTACATATTCTTCATCGTTGAGGTTGTTTCTAGTTCCACATCTTTGCTTATTCTTTTCTCTTTATTTGCTATGTGCATATATATATATATATGTATGAAAATATTATTAGAGAAGTCATTCATCACTTAGTTCAAACTATTTAAATTATCTAAATACCATGTGGTGTCCGACTTTACTCACAGCAAAAGCCATATATATATATATATATATATATATGTTCTAATAAGAAAAGATGCTCACCACTTGGTGAGGGAAGAATTTCACCATTTGCCTAATACACATCCTTGATTAGATACCTGTTGATCTATTGAAGGATATACTTTAGACGCTCACCAAGTAGTGAGTACTTTTTCTCACCATAAATGAGTTGTGTACCCCCACCCACCCACACACCCACACACACATATATATATATGGTTTCTTTCAGTTTCTTAATATTAATGGGTAACAATATTTGACTTTTGATGAATGGTAACAATATTTGACTTTTCACTAGATCATTAAGGACTATTCATGGTAGGGTAAATTAATGAATAAACAAAAGCCCAATACACATTTTAATATTACTAGTGTTTTGGTCTCGCCGCTCTTGTAACTGAAATCAATGCTAATTAATCAACTCAAGCGAATGAATAAAGCACATCGATTGTTTCCAAAAAAGTTGAATTGTAAAGTAACAATACCCTGCACTTTGTTCACAGTATATTATCCCACATAGGAGATAGTGCATCTTTTGTGAATAACACACAATATATATATATATATATATATATATTATAAGCATAATTCTCAGATATGCTATGAATCGGTTTTAATATGAAACCCTTAAAAAGGATTTTTGCTTTTTTTTTTCCCCCTCAAAATGTTGATCAGATTCTTCTCTTCTTTTGAGGTATATGATTCTCTACAAAGAGTGTAGCAAAGCAAACTGAAATAGATATGTGTCTAAAATGTAAAACAAAAAACAAGACAAATAAACAAAAGGAAATAATTAGACAACTCACTGACTCACTGCTATTGAAGGAAAAGTAGAGCAATATATGAAATCATAGGGCACAATCAATCTCCTATTCAATATTGTTTTGTAATTATATTATTATCCAAAAAAAAAACATTGTGGAGCGGCCTCTATATATACAATTAAATAATTATTCATTCCCAACAACATTATTAAATACTTGATAACGTAGTTACTAAGAAACATTGAGGAATCAATAACAATCCTATTAATTAATTAATGCAAATAGTCAAGGCTGAAGTTTCAGTTTTCGGTCAAAGGATGATCTTCCCTTGGGGAATATAGCATTCATTGCTCAAAACTGGGGAAAAAGAACCCAAAAAAAAAAAAGTGCTAATATTCTTTCACAAACATATAAAAATAGTTAGACTTTATTTACCATATGAGATACGGAATTCCGATTCAGAATCACCGAAAGGCATTAAAGTTTCAACAAAATATATCAGTTTTTATTTTTTATTTTAGGATTGGAAAATTTTGAATTTCAGATCATTATCAAAAAAAAAAATGAAAAAAAAAATGGTATTTTGGCAACTAGATTATAGCCACTGTATTTGGATTAAAAAACAGATTAAACAAATGAAATCTACATGGTAACATAACACGTGCCTTTGACCTAATGAGTTTAGAATTGATCAAGTGAGAGATATTCATCAATATAGCATATAACATATGTTTGTGAGTTGACCCAATAATTTTTTTTATTTTCCAAGACTACAAATTAAATTCAAACCCTCATCATCATATATGAAAAGTGAATGGTTGCCTTGGGATTGAGTTATCTTGCTGCAAAATATCCACAAGAACACCGAAAAGAGAGCCCTTGAACCTTTCTAATGGAATAACTCCCGGACAGACTGAAGATTTCCCAAACTCCAGCCTTCCATCAATCTGTCTCTCTTGAAAAATCTCGCAATACACACACATGGGGCCACTTGATTCATAGCCTTTTCTTCATTTGGGTACAAAGCATGAGGGTCCTCAATTTACATTAATTTTGTCCAGTAACCAAAGACCTTGTTCCCATAGTTTCATGGTTGGCCATTTGGATATTATTTATATATATATATATATCAATATAACCTTGACCAACATATTTACATATATATCTTTATCCCTCATTAATTTTATTGGTGAAGAAGAAGAATAGGTATGTATATCCCAGGACATAACTTTATTTCCTCGTGACTGTTTCTTTTGGATTGGAAGCAGCTCCATTAATTTAGGTTTGGGTCCCTTAGAAAGAGTATGTGACATCATAGAGTCGAAAGCCTTATACCTTAGTTTTTATTTTATTTTTTACTCTTTCTGTTGCTATAGACTCTGAGAAATAGCAGCATATAGAGACAAGTTACTCAATTTGCAAGACTTAAGAAAGAACAGTTTTCAGACTTTGAAGTCGCTTAGTCGGCCATTCATTTCGATATTGGCCCACACGTTCACCTAACCCTTTAACACACCTCCTCCTTTCACTCTCCCAAAATCAAAATCTCCTTTTCTTTTTCAATTTTCATTTTTTATTTTTTATTATTTTTTTCTCTCATGGTTTTCCCTTTTCACCTTTTTTTATTTCTTCTTTTCTTTTTTTCACCATTTATGGCTCACCAGCTACTTCTTCACCTCTCCCCCTGAAGACCCGTTCCAAACCAACCCCTCCCCCTCTCTCTCTGTTTTTTCTTCAACAAAAAGCAAATAATTTTTCCAATTTTTTGATCCGTATCTTCAAATATTTATCCTTTTTCTTTTTCTTTTATACTAAGACTATTTTTTTTTTTTGTCTTTTTTAATAATATTTAACATTCTATTTTCTCCAAATTGGACATCTCAATTAAGAGCCTACAAAACCAAAAAAAAAAAGAAAGATGGTTAGAACCACAAAACAGCTGAATCTCAAAAGCACATGACCCGGCATTTACTTCCCCATGTTTCCACAATCCCACATTAATTGCTTCCACCTCCATTTCATATATTTATCCTCCTTCTTCATACCCCAACCATTAATTCCCCTACACTACCAACTTACCAAGTTCCTTATTTATACGTTTATATCAATATTTAATTCCTCAAGTTTCAGTCTGTTTTTTCAGTTTCTTTTCTCCACTCGATCACCATTTACTTCATCTTCCCCATATTCTCTTGCTTAATTTTGGTATACTTCTTACTTCCTACATAAATTCTTCCCAACCCCTCCAGATCCTTTGTGTTTTTTATCTTTTTTTAAACTCATTTTGTTTCTCTGAGAGAAATTCCCAGATAGAAACTCATTTAGTTTCTCTGTGAGAGAGAGAGAGAGAGAGAGAGAGAGAGCAATATAATGGGTACGAAACATGTAGCTCTAGTTCTGCTATGGTTGGTTTTGGTTTTGGCTCTGATTCTGGTTTTGTTTGTTGGACACAGTCACTGCTTCAGGGACACTCAGGTTTTCAAGGTGAAAACCAAATCCAAGAATGATCATGTGCCGCATAGCTTTGATGGTTTCCTTCCAAAAGGTTCGCCAATCCCACCATCTGCTCCTTCTAGGAAGTGCAATGTCATTGGCTTGGAAAGCTCATCTCACCAATCACCATGAGAATATATATATATATATATATATACTTACGTATGTATAATTTTATTTTACCAGGCGTAGTCGTTCAGATTATGCTGGCCGACTGCATTTTATTTCCAGTAATACAAGTCAAATACAAACGTTCAATTACTGACAGTGGGACGCAGTCGGCTAGCTTCATCTTGGAGACTACGCCTAGTAGAAAGAAATTGTGCGTATGTATACTTACAGTTTCTTTCATCATACCTGCTTTGTTGTTCTATTTTCATAGAACTACAACCAGAATTTATTGATGGGTTAACGGATATATAAATGGAGTTTTATGGGTTTTTGTAATTTTTTTGTTTTTCCTTTCTTTTTTCTCTGATGGCTTTGTCAATATAAAACTGACCATTTATATATATATATATATAGTTGAACTGCAAGTTGTTAATTTTTGTGGGTATGGATGTGTGTTTTCGTCCTCAGAGAAGAGTAATATAAATTTAGTTTTCTCTCATATATAATATAGTATAGAAACAGATTTTATCAGATTAGTGGAGTATGAGAATTTTTATTTTTTATTTTTTTAGCTAACTGACGAGAAAAACTTTTGTAAAACGGAAAAGTTAAAAGGAAAAGGAAACAAAGCATTCAAAAAATTCAAGCATACATAGAATCCAGCTGCCTGTCTCTTGCGTATGAACGGTTTAAATTCTCATTTTATATTACTCAACGTCAATGGCTCTTTTTTCCTTTATTTATTTAATTTTTTCAATTTATGTAGATATATATATATATATATATATATAAACACCAAACTTTAAGAAGGAGGAAAAAAAAAAAAAAAAAACAACAACAACAAAAGGAAGTATTATGATCATGCAAAGAAAGAAATTAGGTAATCTCCGGAATACATAATCACTTTTTTTAAATCTGTGTGAGATGGAATGAAACTTTCTCCTTCCTTTTTTTTTTTTTTTTTTTAGTTTTGGGAGGGAAAAAAACTACATGATTTTTTTCGTGAGAAGGGATTAAAATAGCTCCCGAACTTCCATGAAATTTGCTCTTGTTCATGGAAGGTGTCGTAAGCAAGAGAGTCTATAGAACTGTTGAAAAGAGTGACAAGACATCCTCATAAAATTATTTACAGGAGTTCTGGCAAAATATACATAGATATATATTTATAGGAAATGACGTGTTTTTCATTTTGATTCTGAATGTGCTGAAGAGGTTTCTTTTTTTTTTTTCTTTTTTAAATTTTATAAATATATATATATATGGAAAAGAGAAGACATTGATAATATATTTGAAAAAAATTGTTGTTAATATTTATTAATAAAAAAAATATTATTAAATATTTTTTTAAAAAATATCATCAATATTTATTGTTCGTATATAAATCATCTATACCGTAGTATATTTATATATATATATATATATATTATATATTATTATTATTATTTTAACTTATAGAAAACGGATTCAAAAAGAATAATGAAAAAAATGACTGTCTTCCCAAGGGACGAAATGCGTGAGAGTTAATCCAATATCCACTTGTTAGAATTTCTCAATTAGTAAATTGTATACACTTTTTTCTTTTAAATTTTGTTGGGGTTAATTATCAATCCAATTGATATGCAACTTGAAAGAAATATTTATTCTGACCCTAATGGAAAATTTGTGTTTTGTAAGTATATGATTACATTATTGAATAAAAGGTCATCTAAATCTTCTTTCCAGCTTGTAGCGGTCATATGTTCGATCAATTTTCAACATCTTTAGAAAAGAAAGGATTGAAAAATTATTGCACTTTAGAATCTTTATTTTCTCTTGAAGTCAAACTTATTACATTGTATGTATGTGAAAAGTAAGAACTAAGAATATTAACGGAAAAAAAACCAAAAAAAAAAAAAAAGGAAAAAGAAGTGAGAATTATGAAGAGCCTAATATATATATATATATATATATATATAGATTGTTCTACTATTATAGACGAGTGTACTTGATCAAAAACGTGTACTTTTGAATTGGACATGTTTGAATATTGTACAAAAATTATATAATTATACATACACACACACTCATATATATATATATATATATACAATGATCAAATTAAGAAGCACCCTTGATTACGCTGATGATCAAATTGATTAATCTTAGACAATATCCAAATGACCACCAATCCCAAATATTGGTTGCTAGTAGGTCGAGGCGTCAAGCTACTTCAAATCATGCATCGAATTCAGACCGACCTTTCAGAGAAAAAGAGCCATGTGAGGACCTCATAGGCATGGCCATTCTCAAGGACCATCAAAAGGTCAAAGGTTCGTTAATGTTATAGTTTGTATGTTCATCAAAGAAAATTTTCAATTGGGTTCGGTACTATGAAGATAGTACCAGTAGAACTTTGCACTCGCTATTAATTAGAACCTTCCATGCTTCGTTTCTTTGTCGGCGGACTAATATTTTTTTTGTTTTTCTTTGGTTAGTTGTAATTTACTATTTTCAATTTTTAAAGTTTTATAATTTAGATTTTAATTTTTTTGATTCAATAATTTAGAGTTTTAATTTTTTTAGTTTATTACATTTTGAATTTTATTTAACTTTTGACACTGGATTTAACAATTATCTTAAATTTTATCAATTTTTAAATTATAAAATACAAAAAGAAGTTCTATAAATCACCAAATTAGTATTAAAATATATCAAATTTCAAATTAAAAAACACTAAAAATACAGATTTTTATAACTAATTTTAAAATTTTCTACTTTAATATTATCCAGTTTGATATTTAAAGTTTTGCACTCTAGTATTTTCTAGTTTAAAATTATATAATTTAATATCAATTACATGAGATCAGACAAATCTTAAGCCTTAGTTAACAGTTAAAACTTTAAAATTACAACAAATGAAAAATCAAAAATCTAAATTATTGAGTAGAAAAATTAAAAGCCTAATTTGCACAGTTTTAAAAATTAAAGATATTAAAATGTAATTAACTTTTTAACATAGAGTTGCTAATTAATAACATTATTTGCTTGTTGCTACAAATATATAAAAGATTGAATGGCAAAAAAAAAAATCAATTTAATAAAAGTTTTTATAATTAAAAATATCATTAATTTGCTATTTATATTTTGGCATAGTTAAAAGAAAATGATCATTGACTAGTAGATTCATCAATTAAATTCTTTATACCAATTTGATTTAATTATTAACTAAAATTAATTAGATGTACTTTATAACAAAACGGCTATATTTTTATGACACCGAAATAGAGTATATAAAAGAATTAAACGTACTAATTAAAGTGACTTATGATAAACTCTATGATAAACCTTATATAGATCAATAACTTTATGATAAACCTTATATAGATCAATAAGTACTAATTAAAGTGACTTATGATAAACCTCATATAGATCAATAAAATTATTTCAAACTATGTTAGGATATCCTGATAAAAATAAAAATAAAAATAAAAAATAAAAAACTATGTTAGTAGATCGTGATGTGCACACACACACACATATATATATATATATATATATAGAGAGAGAGTTATATGATCGAAGTTTTTATGCTGACACCAAAATAAGATATGAAAGTTAGACATTAATCAAGTAGCTTTATATAAATAAACAAAGGTTAACATTTTGGTATATTTGTCAATTGAAGTTGTCATGATTGATAAGTCATCGATATTCAAAATAAAAAATAAAATTACTATAAATGATAAAAAAAAATTAATTTATTTGTGAAATAACAAAGAAGATTACTTATTGCTTTGCCTGCGTAAATTTGAAGCAGCCACCATTGTTGAAAAAAATAGAAGAGGATAAGGTTGACCAAGTAAAGCTTGCGGCCGGGCAGTTGATTAACGAAGAGGGTTTGGTGTGCATTAAATGCAACAGCATTCAATGTTCTAGGCTCACCACCAGCTAAACCAACGTAACAGCAACACATTCGATTTATCTAAAAAATAAATAAAGGATATATGTAATTTGTTAAAAAAATAATAATATTAATAATAAGTTGAAAAATTGGCTCCTGTCCACTTACACAAGATTCATAATGTGAATTCTACGAAAAAAAAAAAAAAAAAAAAAGAGGAGATAACTATATCGTGAAGTGTGTGTATATATATATATATATATATATATATGTAATATGCCACGACTTGGCTTTACAAACGAATCAAGATTAATTAAAGGGAAAATTGCACTTTAGTTTGGCTCCGAAGTTTTAATTTAAGCCATTTAAACTTTCAAGTTTAAAAATCAATGCAATTAGTTCAATTTTTAATAGAGCTTCTAAACTTAACATGTTGACATCAACTTAATATGTTGACATAGTATGATATCATAATTTATTTTTAAAATAATAAATAATTTTAATAAAAAAATAAAAAATATTAAAAAGAAGATAACCATATTGTGAAGTGTGTGTGTATATATATATATATGTGTGTGTGTGTGATATGCCACGACTTGGCTTTACAAACGAATCAAGATTAATCAAGGGGAAATTTGCACTTTAGTTTGGGCTCTATAGTTTTAATTTAAGCCATTTAAGACTTAAAGTTTATAGATCGATACAAATTGGTTCAATTTTTAATAGAGCTTCTAAACTTAGAATGCTAACATTAGCATGATATCATACTAATATCATAATTTATTTTTAAAATAAAAAACCATTTTTTTATTAAAAAAATTGAAAAAAAATACATTTTTTATTTTTCATTTTATATTTATGATTTTTTATTTAGAAAATTATATCTTTAAATAGCCAAAATCATAATTAAATACTTTGGACCTTAAATTAGATAAAAAAAATTAAAATTAAAATAAACTTGAAATTTTTCATCTAATAAAATTTTTACTATACTAGATTATAAATATTTTTTTTATGCCTAAAGCCAAAATAAAAATTAGACCAAAAATTAAAAAATAAAAATAAAACTTTTGTGGGCATGATTTTTATTTTTTATTATTTTCGTCAAATAAATTAATCCATGATGATAATATCATCATTCATTTTTTTAGAAATAAAAAACAATTTTTAAAAACATATATATTTGGTTTTTTCCATTTTGTAGTTATGATTTTTTTATTTGAATTTGTATCCATTCATTTTTTATTTAAATTAAAATACCCATAATCATAATTAAATATATATATTTGGGCATAAATTAGACCAAAAATAAAAATAAAAATAAAACTAGAAGTTTTGGTCTAACAAAAATAAATTTTTATGCCCAATCCAAAAAACAAAATCCAAAAAAAAAAAATAGACTAAAAATTAAAAATTGAAAATAAATTTATAAAAAATATTTATTTCTAAAAAAATTGAAAAAAATTTATACCATTTTATATACCAAAATGAAGGCTAGAAATGGAAAAATGGCCAAATTCCGTCGGTCATTTCCATATTAATATTTTGGTTTATAATTCATTGGGTTAAATGGAAAAACTTTTCAAAAATTGAAAAATTAGACCATTTTGGTCCTTTTTTTTGTCTGTAAATGGAAAAATAACAAAGGCATTTTTTTTTCCAAATTTTTATTAAAAATTATTTTTGAAAAATGAATTATGGCATCAGCATGAATTAATTTATTTGACCAAAAGATAAAAATTAAAATTAGACCAAAAAATGTTATTTTATTTTTTAATTTTTGGTCTCATTTTTATTTTAGTTTTTTTTTTATTTTTATTTTTTTTTTGGTTTAGGCATAAACAAAAGTATAATAGAATTGTGGGTATTTTAATTTAAATAAAAAAGAATTGATACAATTTTTCAAATAAAAAACTATACTTATAAAATGAAAAAATAACAAATATATTTTTTCTAAGAAATATTCTTTTATTTTTGAAAAATAAATTACATATGAGCTCAGCATGACATCAGCATATGAAGCACTATAATGCCAGCATATTAAGTTTAATAGGTCTGTTAGAAATTGAACCAATTTGCTTTAAATTTTAAACTTTAAAAGTCTAAACCGGGTAAATCAAAATTTCATGACTTAAATCGCTTAAATATTAAATTTCAGGATAAAAAAATGTAATTTTTCCTTAATTAATTATAATAACCTTATTATGATTTGACTTTCATAAGAAAAAATTATTTATACACTTGATAATAAAATGTATTAAGGGAGCTCAAACTAGCTTGAGGTGGGCAAAAACCGATTTGAACCACACAACCTATATAATTGAATCGAATTGGTTCAATTTTTCACTCATAACCTGTTCAATTCAAGTTGAATAATTTTTAATCTAAATCAAAATGAATTGAATGATGTATAATTTTTTAACATTCTTGTTATGACTTATATTGTCAATATTTTTTTTTTAATTGTTTAGTATAAATACTAATAATATTAAATTCAAATTCTTAAAAGATAATAATATCTTAAAAATAAAAAAATGCAACATTAGGTTAAAATCCAAACTAACAAACTAAATTGAACCAAACCGAATTCGGAAAAAAAAAAAAAGAAAAGAAAAACAAAATAAAACAAAAATTGGCCGAACCAAAATGACGCCTACCTCTAGATCAAACAAAGGAGAAATTAAAGGAAGTGTATTGATCATGAGTTTGATGGATTTAAAAAGTTTTAAAAGTTAAAAGGTATTCAATTAAGAGTTCTATGGAATTTATTAAAGTATCAGAGTATTCGATTTAGAAATTCTATAGAATTCATATAAATCTGGTGGTATTCAACTATAACTTTTTAAAAGTCTATAAAAGTTTATTGATATTCAAAAAGTCACTAATTTGGAAGGATTTTATAAATTGATGGATTTAATTGGATTTTAGAATGCTAGGTATAAGGACTCAAGGCTTTCACAAAATTAACATCCACCCCACAGATTTCTCCTGATTTTAGAACCCAACACAGAGTAAGACCCCTGCCTTGAGACAAAATGAAGAATGAACAAATGAACCCACCCCGACTGATGAACGGTCGAATGAAACCGACAGACTAACGGCAACTAAAACAACGACCTTTCCTGTGGGCTCTCTCTTAGTGCTTCCTTACTTAATCTAGGCTTCTGGTTATGATTAATTTTTTCTACCTTTTTCGCATCATCCAGCTATTTTTTGATGAAAACCCAAATTAATATTTTGAAGCATTTGAATCCCGAGTGAGAAGTAATAGCTGAAACCCGAATGAGCATTGTGTTTTTGCTTGGTATTTGCTTTGGCACTTCCTTTAGTATATAAATATCAACATTGTGTTATGATTTTTGGGTGTTTTTAATTTCCCATTTTGGAATGTAGAATCTTGATTAGTTGAGCTAACTTCCTTGGATACTTTTGGTGGGTGCTTGGATTAATCTGTGTCAAATTATGGAACTCTTATTTTGGTTGTGTGGTGGATTTTTAGATAGGCTTTAAAGTTTGGATTATGGAATAGTAAATCACCTTTAGAAATCACCCTTACTCCTTCAAGCTAATATGGTTTGCCAATGCAGAAAATGGTGTGTTTTTCGGTACAATTACTCATTAGATAGCTACCTTCAAACCAAGAACACCAACGTTTAGGAGTTCCTCGAGAGAAGATTTCATAAATGCATTTTTATGAAGAAAAGCTCCCCCAAATACATGTCCATAGTGTGGTTCAAAAATCGTAGCTCTCAAAAATACTAGCAAGTAAAGATATAGGTTATCATTTTATAGGGTGTAAGCAAAACTATGAAAGAAAGAAAAATGTACATATTGTTACAAGTGGAAAATACGATTTTTAAATAAAAAATTTAAGAAAAATAAGGAAAATAAATGATTTCTATCTCCAATTAGCAATTTTTTAAAATGTATCGTGAATTTAATATGATTTATTAAATATTTTTAATTTGATTTTATAATATTTTTAATTTGATTTTATAGCCTGATGAGTTGGAATGTGAAGATTTTAATATTGTCTATTATATGCTTAATTTATAATATATATATATATATATATATATAATGAGTTTCAACTATTTATGGGCTTTATATTTAGATATTCATTATTATAATATGAGATTTACAATGAAAAGGTAAAATTGTATATAACACATGGACCTTGTAAAAGAGTAATATGTTGTTGGAACTGATGGTTGATGCTACTAATCGTGGATAACATAACAACAATGGTATATTTAGCAAGCTAACTGTGGAAAGCAAGATACTTCCTAAGCTTAATGAAGCACTTGGTGTAATAAAAATTACACTCAGAATCAAAGTCGCCTGAAATGGTTTAAAATGCGTTATCAAACACTTTCTCAACTCTGGTTTTGGATGTAATGCAACCATACAAAGATTCACTGCCACAGATGAAAAATGAGATAATTACTTTAACGTGAGATTGTAAATTTTCATAAGCATGTAGTTTATATTATGTCTTATATATATATATATATATAATTTTTTTTTTGTATTTTTATATGTTAACAAAATATTATATTTATCTTTTTTTTATATATATATTTGTCAGTCTCATCCAAACCAAAAACACCTTTAAACAAACACTTTTGCTGACTTTAAGGATTTAAAAATTGCTATTGGAAATGAAATTGCCATTGGAAAAAAACTCTATTAGATAGGGAGACAATAAAGATGCAAGAATTTATGGGCAAGATGAAGATACACATGTTAGGATAGATGACTATGTATATGATGATATTAAAGAGGCATACGTGCAAACTCAACTGGATCCATCATACCAAGCACCTTTACCAGGATATAATGAACCATCAATATTAGAGCTCAATCCAAATTTAGAAGCTCCCATGGAAAACATTGTTAAAAAAATGAACTAAAAGTGAATATGAAGGGAATACTCGTTCATTTGATCACAACGCCACTCCAGTTGATCTTCTAGAAAAACTTTCTCATAGTTTGAATTCAATTGGAAAAATTGTCACTGACATTCGGGGAATATATAACCTAATGGAGAAAAGGGAAAGGGAAATTAGTGAAAAAGATAAGAAGAATGATATTTGGTATGCTATTAACAAGACTCCAAATTTAGATAATCATGGTCACGATAAAGCACTTTCGTTGACTTAGAAAATTGGAGTCAAAGATACATTCTTGAATATGTTACTTGAAGAGCGCTCAGAATATATATCATTTAATATGGAATGAGTGTTAAAATATACATTTAGCTATTTGGACATGATTAACTATTTTACGAAATAGGTTTCTAGTTTTGGTATATTTTTCTATCTAGTTTGTCTAAGTGTTTTTTCCTTCGCTTTATTGTTCAATTTGTACTGAATTGAAATTTTCATTAAAGAGTTTTTTTATCCCTTCATGATATTATTGTTTTTATTAAATTTTATATTTTCTAATAATATTTGATATTATGTCTTAGATTAATAGAGAAAATGAAACGAGAAGAAGTGGGAGAAAGAAATACACAACAAGATGGAGAATTTTATGAAACCATTAAATTAATATTGTTGGCAATTGAAGAAATACTTGAGGTATTAAATGCACTAATGGTTAGCATATGTAACGAATTAATCGAACGTCCACTGGCTTGATAGCCAATCACTCCTGAAGGGTATAATTATATTTATAAAGTATTGAAAGAAGATCCTCAATATTTTCGACAACTATATAGGATGTATCCTAATGTGTTTTTGAAGCTATGTCCTAATGTGTTTTTGAAGTAATGTGAAATTATTAAAGAAAAAACACATATGTAGAATACAAGATTTATTTGCATTGAAGAAATGCTTGCAACATTTTTACTTATCTTAGGTCAAAATTCTCACTATCATTTGACTCGTGAAACATTTAGTCGATTACATTTCACAATGAACAAAAATTTCAACAAAGTTTTGAGGGTTTTAACACAATAGTACCAGATATGATAGTTAAACCAAAATCTACAGTGCCAAGTAAAATAACAGAGCATACAACATTTTACCCTTACTTCAAGGTAAGTAATGGATGTTTCACCTATTTATTTTTTTAGTAGTAGTAATAATAATAATAATAATAATAACAATTATAATAGTTTAATAATAATAATAATAACAACTATAATAGTTTTGTAATTATTAGTGCTGCAATTATTATTCTAACACTTTATGTTTTATGTTAATTACAAATCTTATTATTTCTTTTAGGCTTGTATTGGAGCTATTGATGGCACACATATACCAGCAACAGTAAAAAAATCATAATATAAGTATCTACCATAATTGCCATGGAAAAATTTCACAAAATGTATTGGCGGCTTGTAACTTTGATTTGGAGTTCATATACGTGCTTAGTGGATGGGAGGGTTCGGCTGATGATTCAAAATTGTTACATGATGCTTTATCAAGGAGGAATAGACTTAAAGTGCCACAAGGTATATTTTTATTATATATATATTTTTCAATACATACTAATTTTTACAAAAATAATATTTATGAATTAATTATTAATATCTTATATTTTTAAGTAAATATTTTCTAGTGGATTGTAGATTTCCAAATCGTCAATAGTTTTTAACTCCATTTTGAGGGGTTCGATACCATTTGCAAGATTTTTCTGCTTTTGAAATTGCGGCTGAATTGTTTAATATTCGTCACTTTTCTTTAACAAATGTAATTGAGAGGATATTTGGTATATTCAAATCTAGATTCACAATTTTTAAGTTTGCACCTCCATTTCTATTTAAGACATAAGCAGAGCTAGTTTTAGCTTATGTGGGATTGCGTAATTTTCTTCGCAAGGAATGTCACTGAATGTCACTCTGATGAATTTCCCATAGAGCAAAAATGATGAATCTCCATCATCGTTATTAACACAAGAAACTGAAGAAAATAATTTTTAGGAGTTGTTTGAAAGTCAAGAGCAACAACGAGAGAATGCTAATAAATGAAGAACTACAATGGCTTCAAATATGTGGATAAATGCACAAAACGCAAGAAATCAAAGTAATGAACAATGAGTTTTTTTTTTTAAATAAAATTTTGCATATAATAATAAATAATAGAGATGGTATAAGACTATTTGATATATTTGTCTAATTTTATTTTAATTCATCTAGTTAGTGTTTTTTTCTTTTTATTTTTTATTTTTTTAGAAATATTTCAAAAATGATATTATTAAAGTTTAATATTTATGTATATGTTGTTTGCCTTTTTGTTAATATTTGTTAATTTCTCCAATATCATAAATGTTCAACAATGCTTATGGTATAATAAAAATGAATAAATAAAAATAATTAAAAAAACTATGCTTATGGTATAGTTGTTCTACTAAAATAAATTACATTATTCATCAAAATAGTAAAATAAGTTATATGAAAAAAATCAGAATCATAAAAATTTCATAATCTGTTAAAAATATATAATATAAGTCTCACAAGCTCCATATAGAATTCTGATAAAATTCATATAGAGTCTATAAAATTTTTAAAAAATTCATGAATTTCATTAAATATATTAACTTTTTCAAAATCCATTAAATTTTTAATTGAATGCAACTCTTAAAATATTTGAACGACTAGCTTCAAATAAAAAAGTATATATATTTTTGAAACAAACAAGTTGACAATAATCATTAATAATAACCCTTTCATTTTAAGCTAAAATTATCATCCTCCTCAAATTTAACATATATTCAAATAGTTATAATTAAATTATCGTCTTTTTGGAACCACTTCTAATTAGGAAAGAATGGCAATTAGAAAGAAATTATAAATTTTAAACTTGAAAAAATTCTTGTACACTTGATATTTTAATTAAAATGTGAACTCTAATTATAAAAACAAACATTCGTTTCCAGATCATCTGAGAATCAAGTTGTTTGGCAAAATTACACATCATCCTGGTACATCACTAGGTAAACAAGTTAGTACTTATAACACTATGTATTTTTTTCAAAGACAAAAAGATAAATAATTAATACTATGTATTTTTTTACTAAGGATGTGAAACAAAATGTAAAAGCTCGAAATCCAATCAAACCCGTCAGAAAAAATCTAACCCACATTTAGTTTGAGCCCGATAACTTGAGCTAAGCCCACCCAATTTATACTTGGGTTGAATAAGAGCGTTAGACTTTAGGTATAAGGCTGGACAAAAGCCCAACCCATTAAACTACCTATTAAGGAGACTCAAAGACCACCCGATTAGCAAACCTAATATAATTTTATAATTTTTTATATTTATATTTAACATATTATAAATATTGATTATATGATAAATTGTAATTATTTATCATCTGTTATGGGATAAAATAATTTATTTGGTATCCATTCACTTTGCATTATTCATTAAATTTACATTCAATAATTTTAAGACAATTATCAATATATCAACCATTAATAAAACAACCATATTATTTGATATAAAAATTTTGGTTAAAAACTTTGATATTTGTAACATTGTCATTTATTAAGCTAATATTTTTATTTTAATATTATAAAGATATTTTACACCAAAAAATCGAATCAAATTTTGAAACTACAAAAATAAAAATAAAAAATAAAATTTTGGACTCCAAACTCGGACTTGAATTTTAAACCCAAAATCCAAATTGGACATTAAAAGTCCGAAGTCTAACTCAATAGCAATAAGGCTGGATAGCATGTAATAAATTGGGAAAATTGATCCAGCCCAGTCTTGTCCAAATTTTCTTTGGATCCTAAAAAGGCCCAACTTAGAGCCACGGGGCCCCCAAATTTTATGCTTGGACCGGACTACGCATCCAAGTTTACTCCCCTAACGTTTAAGCTACTGAAATAGTTACATAATAATCAAATGAGATTCACATGTCAATTTGAATTACCGACCAAGTATAATTATTAATTAATCGTAACATTAAATTCTAGAAAACGTATAGCACCTAAGTGCACTTCGAAAAAAAAATATATAAATACATGCGTAAAGACCTAAACTTGACAACTCCCTTACAACCAATTTATCTAGGGCAAAACAAATTAACATGGCAAATGGTGGGGGATGAGGGAAGCAACAAGAAAAATTTTCTTTGCTCAGGTTATCTCACGATTGATGATTTTATATACACTACAATACAAGGTGTATAAAGGGCAACGACCCATAAATTAAATGGAAGATACCCCAAAAAAAAGGTTAAAAAAATAAAGAAAAAACCTAACAGGATTGAGCAGTGATGCCCAAAAAAAAAAAAAAAAACAGCAAAAAGGGTGTTTGCTTCCCATTAATACTGATTCTTGCCTTGACTAGGTTTGTTGGGAAGAAGGTGAGAGTGCTCCATCTGATCTACGTCCAGCTGGGCCGGAAATTGAAGACTTGTCCAACCCTCGGACATTGTACCTCTCATACACCTTTTCGCGGTTCTCCGACCACCAAGTCTCTGCTTGGTGCTCTCCAAATCTTCGGCGGCTGCAGAAGCATATTATGGTGTCATATTGCAATCACACAAATTAGCAAACAGCAAACCTCAACACAGCATAGGCAATCATGCAAAAGCATGAAAAGTGGAACAAATCTCATGGGACAATAACAATCAACAATCAAATATTAATCTACCAAAATAATACAATACTTCTCTTATATTACAATATAAAGTATCGGATATGGTATTTATATGGCTAACATATTAAATGTTTTACCAAATAAAGTATTCGATAGTAATCCTATGTTTAGACATTATAGTTCACCTAGGAAAAGAAAAAATACATGATAAAATAGAAGCATTTATATTTTCTTCTTCTGTAATATTTTTATACCTTCATCAATTTTTACACCCACACAACGATATTTTTAAGTCCTCAGCATTTATTTTTTACTTTTCTTTATCCACACTTCATAGATAGCCTTATGGGAATAAAAACTCAGAAAAATTTTGCAGTACCTGAAGCGCACTCGTTTGAGATCTCTAGTTCCATCCCACAAAGCCACAAGGGTTATATAAACACCTGGCTCATATTGTTCGATCCATTCTGCCTCTACTTGATTACCATTACCAGCCTGTGGAGAATTCCTGGATCTGATACCATTCCCACCATCTTGAAAAGGCCCGGATTCCTTGCCATCGAAAGCCTCTGAAACACCACTGCCACCAGCCTGATTCCCTCCATTTGGTAATCTATCATCTGGATGTTCTACTGTTCCATTGGAGATCAACCGCTCCCGGTTTTGCTGCTGGTTTACTTCATTCGTGCCAGGTGAATCCCTGAGTGAATAATTTAGGCCCTGAGTTCCATTTAGTATAGCAGAATCAGTGCCTGTTGGAGAAACCAGGTAAGAGCTGCTGCTGATAGAATTAGATCTTGAATGGTGCTCCCCATTCACATCTGGATAGTGAGTTCCATTTGGGTCCAAACCATTTGGCAGGTATGCTAACTTGATGCTCTCGCTATCATAAACCCCTGGTGGCAGCCTTTCTGCTAAATCTTTGAGCTGAAATTATTGTAAAGGATGATCAATATGACAATCAAAATATAGCCAGCAATAAAATTTAAAATTACGAGAATAGCTGCAAGGTTAATTACAAGAAACATTCTTAAACTACAATGATTTTGCAATTTTACAAACTTAAACTACTAATTTTAACAAACAACTCGTATAATTCATTGCATCAAATCAGTCCCTCTCCATTATTAGGGAATAAATATTAGCATCTTTTGACCTCCCATACATATATAAATTTAATCTGTAGTTACCTAGATTTTATGCTAGACTCTAAAATTAAAAATTTTACTAAAATTTTATAAGATAAGTTTTCGCAAAATAATTTTGAAAACATCACATGCATGGAAAGATGCATCAGGTAATAAAACGTGATTCCTTATTTTCATTCTTCCATAAATTAATTTTGAAAGCCAATGTTGCTCAGGATTGCCACAAATTTGTAGAGTAAACCATTGAATAGTTCTAAATTTAATGGACTGGTTTGACACAACTAATAACCCAAGGGTAAAATTTGAAAAATCTTTTCATTTTATGGATGTTTTATAGAAATTTTTTTACCATCATTATAATATTAACAATAATAGTATGACCCAATAGTGTTCTGGTTTCAGAAAATGGCACAAAATATGCTAACTTGTGAATAAACAATACAATCACCTTGTAACTTGTTTTAAAATCCAAGTCTGGACCAAGAATATTGGTAAAAAATTAAAAAAGCGAAAGCCACCAAAAGTTCATGCAAATGATTGCCAGTAATTGTCCTGTTCTATACCATGATTAGCAATTTAAGTAATCTATCGGTTCATCACATTTGTATCTAACCATTCTTCTTAGGAGGAAGTTCAGTTTTGTCAGCATCAACAACATTACAGAAGGACACTAGATATTGCTGAGTAATTCCTATCCAAATATCAAGTATAAATTCAGTAAGCTTATGAATAAGGATAGCACAAAAATCAGAAACTGACCTGCCCAGTAAGTGATTTTATAACTTCTTTTGCACCTTTACACTTAGCAGATTCCTCTGCAGCTAGTGTCATAGCTTCCTGTGCTTTCTTTGTCGACTTCTGAAGCTCCAACTCTTGAAAATCACATCTCTGTCTCAGGCTCTCAACCTTACATAATTTCAACATCAAAGATGTTATTAAAACTTCAACAAGAAAACTTCCATCCTCCCAATTAACATCATAAGAAAATGAAAATCCTCAGCAATTTAATTATACCTGAGCCCGTAATTTAAACACTTCTTGATTCAAAAGTTCATTTGTTTTCTTCAAACTATCAGCAATGCTTTTCGAGAAGGAAAGTCCTGATGTTGTAGGAATGGGTGTAGCAGAACGTGGCGGACTTGGTCTCCTTGAGAAAGGTGACACGGACCTAGAGCTTACTCCTGATGGCGTAAGAACTGGTCTTGGAACAGTTCGCCGCAAATCAACAGCAGAAGACAAAACAACATCTTTCAGTTGCAACAAAGAAGGCGCTTGAGAGGACCGAACTAGGGAAAATGTCTCAGCTTTCTTCCCTTGCTTGGCTGCTTTGCTGTCCAATTGCTTTATCAAGTCCATGTTTGAAGGCACTCCTGACTTGGAAAATCTTATCTCAGCCTTGTCTAACCTGTCCTTGTTCTCACCTGATAGCCGAGGAACAGCATTTCTTCTGCTATTGGCACTGCTTTCTGACACTTTATTCAGTTTTACATAACATGAATCACACACTCGATATGGTTTTCCAGGATTAGGAGCTAAGGCTGCTCTTATGGCTTTTCTGGAACTGCATGAATGGCAATGTACAAGTCCACAATTATAGCAGTTGTGCCTCTTTCTTGTAAACCCAAAAGCCTGTCTACAAGCAGAGCATTGTGACTGCTCAGCACCAGATACCCATTTGTGAAGACAAATAGCTGCTGAGTAGTTTGAACCACAAGCAATGTACTTCACATGTCTATCCTTTAACGTTTCAACCAATGTTGGCGTCTTTCGATCTTCAACATCTCCATGACCCAATCTCCCATTTGCACCCTTTCCCCATGTATAAACTTCATTCCTGGAAGTTAAAACTGCTACATGATATGCACCACAAGCAATTTCTTCAACAGTTTCCCCAATAAGCTTGTCTTCTACTAAACAAGGTAGCTTTCCATCAGAACGGGGATTACCAAGCTGACCGTAAACAGTACTTCCCATGGTAAACACTTGTCCAGATGTGGTCAAGCCAACAGTTAAACTGTGCCCACAAGCAATTTTATGAAAGTTGTGTTCAATAAGTGCTGGAACACAAGTTGGTTTAAGCCGGGGTTCCTTGTCTCCATGTCCAAGACGATTTTTATCTCCATCACCCCAAGTAAACAACTTACCTGACGAAACACTTGCACTGGATTGTGTAGCAATAACTTCCACTGCAGCAGCAGTATGCCACACCCCACATGCAACGGCAATTGTTCTCAGTCCTAACAGAGATTCTACTTCCCTTGGATAAGTAACATTTTCCCTGTCTCCATGGCCCAAGACACCAAATGTGCCATCACCAAACGTAAAGAGTTGCCCAGTTGATGTTACCAAGGCAGTATGCCATGGACCACATGTTACTGATGCAACTTGAAGTCCCTCAAGAGGACCAGAGATTCTCTTGGGTATCCAATGGCTGACATCAGATCCATGACCAAGAAGTCCAACATTGTGTGTTCCATCTCCCCACGTGTAAATTTCCCCAGTCATTGTAACAGCGCATGTGTGAAACTCTCCACATGCCACAAAATCAACACTAATAGCTGCCAAAGATTCAACTAAACGAGGTTGAATTATATCCGTCCCAACACCATGACCAAGCCTTCCTCCAGATTCTTCACCCCATGTAAAAACTTCACCTT
The DNA here is from genome assembly GCF_031755915.1 of Ziziphus jujuba. Classification (NCBI taxonomy): domain Eukaryota; kingdom Viridiplantae; phylum Streptophyta; class Magnoliopsida; order Rosales; family Rhamnaceae; genus Ziziphus; species Ziziphus jujuba. The sequence goes on from NC_083383.1 coordinate 29,839,836, forward strand.
GTCTTGTAACTAGAGAAGCATGTCTGACGCCACAGGCTACATGGTGCACATCCAAAACTACATTTGACTCTAATGGCTTAGGGAGAAGCAAATCTGACCTCGGGCTCAAATAAGCACTCTTATCAGTCCCAACCTTAACGACATTATCACAAATAACTTCACCCCATATATATACATCTCCTAGAGCATCACAGTCATCAGGTGCAGAACCATGACTGGAGGTGCTGGGAGCACTAGAAACACTAACTCGAAAAGCATCTGAACCAGATCCTTTTACTTGCATATTTGCCTGGTCTAATGCTACATGTGACCTCACAGAATGCAGAGAATTTTCTGGTCGAGAACTCCTTGGAGAAGTATTTGGGTTTAAATTAACTATATCGGGAGAGCTAATATCTCTAGAAGCACTAACTGAACTATCACTTGGACTATTTGATGTCAAGTCTCTGCTATCCTGAAATCAATTCATCAAAAGTTACAGACATACAACTATGTTGTCTAAATTCCACAAAACGCCTTAGATAACTAACATGTTATACTAGAAGGTTTAAAAATTATACTTTCCGTGTCATACATCAATAATTACTAACAAAACGCATAACATAAAAAGTTAGATGACTCGTTATTGTAATGAACAAGTTAAACTTTAAATGTACTCAAACTTTAGTATCACTTTTAGAAAGAAAACATAGTATTACAAAATTATAAATGTATCTACTCTTCTCCCATCACACACAAGACCACTTGTCAATTTGATTGAAAGCTATATGCAGCAAGCTATGCAATCTTGATTCACTCAAGCAATTTTTCTGAGATATAATGATAATGCTCCAATATTTCTACAATCATTTGATAAATTCCTATTTTACTATGATCAATGGCTTATAACCAACCCTATGATATAAAAATGAACCCAAAAAACAAAGGTTTATAATTAGGCATATTTACATCAAGGTAGAGGCCTCCATCACTCCATCCGTCAATTTTGGAACGCCCACCTCTACCAGAGGATATTAATGATTTGAGGCCCGCAATCCACACCTCAGCTTCAACTTTATCCTTGCAAATCTGAAAGGAGGCAAAATTTAGCAATTATTGCTACAACAGACAGCAAATAATAGAAATAAAAAACAAACTGTAATTACATTTCATCACTAACCAGATCAAGAGAACGTTTCCCGTTGTTGTATATAAGAGAAAAAGACAAATAATCCTTTTCAGGGCGCAGATATCGTTGAAATACAGCCTGGATATGCATTTATAAAAATAAGAAATGAAAAACATAAGCTTGGTACTCATTTTCTCAAACCACATAGATCAATGGAAATAACATAACAAGCATTAGAATGATTGGCATCAAATAAAGTTACAGTAATTAGTGAGCTTACAGTTCTTTGTCCAGGAATAATTCTTGAGACAGAAGCTAACTTTAAACTCCTTTCACCACTACTTGAGATCCAGATCAAAGAAGATTCATCCTGGAATTGCAAGATACAGTCGTAAGTAGAAAATAGAAGGAATTTTTCAAGCACAGAGTCATATCAAATTATAAAGATAAAAAAATTGCATAATGAAAATGTCACAAAAACTGCATGGTCAACAGAACTGCCAGGTTTGCAATCCAAAAACAGTTTTCATAATATTAGGAGAATTATAAAAAATACAAAAATTGAATCTATTGACTTTTTAAACTTGAAAATATGATATTCATGGCTTCCAAAAACTGATTCAAAAATCAATGGGGGAAAAAAAAAAAAAAAAAAACCACTTTCAGGAACGTGTTTCTACAAACAGGTCGACAAAACTGCAAAAGCAGTGCTTGAAACACCAGAACAGCTTCGGAGTACAGGAAACAGCTTTTGAAGCTGAACAAAAAAAATAAAAAAATAAAAAAAATCCAATATGTATACACATGCAGTAAGTAATGGAAACAAACTAAAGATTAAGAAGATTGGAGAAACAGCAAGAATGATAATCAATCTAGTAAGTTAGTCATAGATTAGCCTATTGTTGCAATTTGCAAAATATTGCACAAGGCTGGCCTTATGAAACAGACATATCGCAAAAACTAGCTTATCAAAATGCATAAGAAGTATATTCTAATTGACTATTAAAAGCTGAAAGGTCATTCAATAGTGTAGTATGTTTAACTAATGGTCTACCTTAATGTTCATTTAAAATTTACAGTCCATTCAATATGAGCGCACATAATTAGAAGAATTATTCAGTTTCAAAACTTGTTAACTAATTTATTCGACTGGCAATTTGCAATCAAATTGTTAACTGGAGTGCACTATTGTAAAATTTGCCAAACTCTTTCTTTTTCTTCTTCTTTTTCTTTTTCCAGACCACACCAGACGGTCTAAAACCATGTTGGGCTGGGAAACATTACAATCAAACTTATTGTAAAATATCTATTTAAGACTCTTTGTTAAAAAAATAATAATAATAATAAAAAAAAAATAAAAAAAAGGGAGGATGAAGAGGAACCAGTTAACTTCTAAAAGGTCAACTCCAGATGTAAGCAGGAGTAGTATCCACCAAAATGCAAAACAACATAGCATCACATAATCAGCTTTCTGGAGCAATCTACTTTTTGCACTGCTGTACCATATGTACCACATTATAGGAACAAACCTATACTTTACAAACCAACAAATACTTAGTAACCTATAAAGCTTAGAACCATGCATAACTTAACATTTTCAATATGGAGGTCTTGAGATAACATTAAATTTTTATCTGAGATTCACAATTGTTGTAGCTTTCTTTTTTCTTCTCTTGTTTAGCCCTTCATTTTTTAGAACATTCCGCTTTACTGTCCATCCAGGAAACATATAAACTACTAAAAAGAATACACTGTATTTGAGAATCTTTAAAGTAAACTTACATTGGAAAGTCTAAATGGACAAAACTTAGGCTTTCCCTTGCGACCATATTTAAGTAGTTGAGCTCCCTTCTTTAAAGCAATTAACGCCTGCAATAGATTGAAATATCATTTAAAACCATGATTAGAACCAATGTCAATTTTCGTATATCACATAAGATAGAACCAGAAGAACCAAAATGTAGAACATTTGAGCATTTCATAGCAGAAAAGGTCTAACAAGACCTCTATATTGTGCTAAAACTATCATAAATGCAGTAATAAATTGAACAGCAGCCTTAAATCCTGAAAGATCACAAATGTCATGAAATTGCATGCCAAGCCATGGCCAACATGGTCAATAAGACACAACATACCATGAGACTTATCATATGATATATAGTTAACACAAAATCACAGACTAGTAACTAGCAATACGGCATATTGCATATTTGCAAGTCCCTTCAATATCGAAAACCATTCCACAACCAAATACATTCAGCTAAATGCACCTTCTTGCTCCATTAGGCTAAGGCAAGTAGAAAAATTAAATTTGGAGTTCCAGGGCCTTTTGATACTCCGGACACAGTTTTATACTCATTTAATGGCCAAACAGAGACAAGAAAGAAAAAGGAGAAAAATAACATATTTTTCCCTTCAAAACAGCCCATTTGCTGAAGACTCTAATAATGTTCATTACTTTGCTACCTAATTTCTCTCAAGGCAAAAAGGAAAAAGGTTGTGCCCCAGAATTTCTTAGTCCAAAGAGCAGGCCTTTACATTTTCCATTTTACTGAAACCAACAAAACTCTAAACCCCTACTGAACCGTGACTACTCAACAATGCATCGCAAACTTCTACAATGTTCCACTTTAGGAAAACAAATCTTAAAAGAAAAAGAAAATATCAGCTTTCCCATTTTTCCTAGCAACCAAACAGACCGTAAAAAATTTCCCTGTCTTCTTTTTCTGTATTTCCATAAGATTTCAAAACGCTCCAAAAAAACGGAGCATATATCATTTAAGGGAGAAAATACAATGATCTAACACCCAAAGTCCTTTATATTTGCCAACTACCTTCAACTATTTTCTTAGTGAGTACCAATACAAACAGTCTCACCAGCGCATTGTGAGGAAACCAAAAGCACCACAATTATAAAATCCATTTCCATGTCAACCAGAGCAGAATGAATTCATTCATAATCACATAGAAATTTACAACACCATTAAAAAAAAAATTTTTTTTAAAAAAGGGTCTTAGAATATTCAAAGAAAAGAGCGGAGACAAACCTGCTCGATGTCACGGTCGGCATTCCCATAGCTTACAAGATCTGCCATTCCATGTGAGAGAATTCACCGAAACGCCACCACCCTCTCCGATCCCTCGCCGGAGCTCCGGTCATCATCTACAACCACCCACAACCTCGTCCGTACACTACCATCAACGTTCACATCAGGACCCGAACCCCTCTCTCTCTTCTCTCTCTCTCTTCGTTCTCTCTCTCTCTTCTCTCTCTCTCTCTCTCTATCTCTCTCTCTAAACGAGTTCCTTCAGGTCCTACACCCAACGCAACCTCGCAGATCTACCTCTCCCTCCTCGTCGAACCAAAAATCACAGAACCTCCATTGAAAATTTAAAAAAAAAAAAAAGACTCCGAACTTGAAGCAGCCTCCCTCTGGTCTTTCCCGTGGACTGCAAAGAAGACCGACCGAGAAGCTTACGCAAGCAGTTTCCCGGCGAGTGAAGGCGGTTTCTTGGAGGAGATTCGGACGGGAAATGAGAGACTCAGCGTCGGAGAACCGGACGGAACCGGACGGAGTTAGACAGAAGAGAGAGAAAATTGTCTGAAAGAGAAAGAATTTAGGGAGTCGGAAGTCTGTAAAAGTACAACTAGTCAAAGTCCAAAAAATTAAAAAGAAATAAAATAAATAATAATAATAATAATAATAATTTTATAAAAAAAATTAAAAATAATAAGAATAAGAATAAGAATTAAAAAGCGTGAACTCGCCTGAGAGATTGAAAAGAAATGAAAGGACATTTCCAATAGCCCAGCCCAACAAAAGAAATTTTACAATTTAATTAAAATAAAAATAAAATTTTGTTTTTATTTTTCGTTTTTTTTTTTTTTTTTTTTTTGTTTCTCTTTCTGTTTTTGGGAATGTTAGAAGGGTTTTTTAAGCCTTTTAAGGGAAGCACGTAACACGTTTGGTCAGAGGGGTGTTCTGGTAAATTGAGATGGAGCGAAGTGAAATGACGAGAAAGGGCTTAAACAAGTGACGTGTCGATCGGAGAAGCGGACGTGGAGGTGTACTTTGGTAGTTTACTCGAAGCGGCGTTGGGAAACAGGAAAAGGGGTAGAGAGAGAGAGAGAGAGAATGGTGGTGGGGTGGGGTCCAAAGATTTGGTGCCGGTTATATCGCAAAGGGACCAGATTTTTGAAACACAAACGAGGAGAATGTAGGAACCATGGAACGCCTACCATAACACCAATGTGAAAGCAATCATATAATCCCAACCCCACAAAACACAATCCCAAAAAAATAAAATAAAAGAAAATAAAATCAAAGGTGGATTTTTTAAAACAAATATTTTTTGGTAATATTGGATACTAATTATTGTTTGGATAAAGCAATAATAATAATGATAATAATAATAATTTTTAAAAATTTATTTAATTTATAAACTATTTAAAATTTTATTTTTTATAATTCGAATTTGTATTTTTATGAATATAAATTGAAATATTTTATTATTGAAACTATCTATTTGTCAATAATAATTTAAAAATACAAAAATGTGGAGATGGTTTTATTACTGTCGATATTTTACAAAATATATATAAAGAGAGGAAATTAAATACACGAATACTAATTGAAATTTAACATTATAATAAACAATATAAATTATTGATATAAAAAATTAAACATAAAAAATCGCACATTCCTATTCACTATTAATAAATCTGTGAATTGCAAAACAAGAAAAATTACATTAAAAAGCCTTTAAGAGCATCTGAATCTTCCCCTATTTGATATGCGCAAAAATAAAAAATAAAAAATTATATATCCTTCTTCACTGTTAATGAATTTGTGAGCTGCAAAATATAAAAAAACTATATTATTTGATGGGGGTTTGATTGTATAGGATAGAGCATCATACTTTGTGTACTTAATATTTTGATTCATTTAATTGACTAGTTTAATATAAAATATATAGTTAATAAAAAAAAGTTGCATCACCAAATTAATTTAATGGGGGTTTGATTGTATATGATAGAGCATCATATTTTGTGTACTTAATATTTTGATTCATTTAATTGACTAGTTTAGTATAAAATATATAGATATATATATATAAGAGCAAATCATGTTTATAGACTATTATTTTTATTCTGTTTTATGATCTCTTACTATTATTTTCCAAAATCATACAATCCCAATATGAAAATTTGCTATCCAAAGTCAACTATTTTAATAACGGTCCAATCACGGATCTAAATCGCATAGGACTAACTTTTTTTTTTCTTTTATATATAAGTATATATATATATATATATATATATATATATATATATATATATGCGCGTGCAAATTTTTTAAATTTTTTTTGGAAATCATTTCCCAACTAATTTTGTGAGAACTGAAAATGGGACCCACAAAATTTTATACTAATTTAAATACTCATTTTTAAAGGTTTATTTTATTAATATTAGGTTTATAGTTTTAAAAAATACAATAATGTTTGTAAAAAAATTAACATATAAAATAATGATTAATTGACTAAATGGATTAGCTTCAGTGGTAGAACACCTTTATTTATGCGTATAAAAGCATGAGTTTGAATTATATGAAAGACAGAAAAAAGAAATAATTTATATTTAGATAATTTATATAAAAAAAAAAAACAATGAATTGATTAATGTGATTTTTATATTTACTGTCCACATCGTCTTGCGGATAAACTGGATAATAGTATTTAGGCCCGTTTGGTCTATGGTGAATTTGGAAGAAATTGATTTTCCATGATTTGTTTTCCCTCAATAACCAGTTTCCATTATTGAGTTTTGATAAATATCGGAAATGTAATATGGAAAACGAAATTAGATATAATACAGATTTTATATCTATTAAGTACAAAGATAATACATTTATCATTTTTCAAGAAAATCTAAAAATATCAACTATTTCATGAAATTTCGATTTCCCACCAACTTCCCCTCATTAGCTTGGAAATTAGTTTCCATTAAGCCAACGTTTCTATGGGGCTTAGATCGGAAAACAAGTAAATGTACACGTGAGTAATTAATAAATTTGCAAACAAATTAAAAAAAAAAAGGCAATGTTTTGAGATAGGCTAGCAAGTTCAATCGAATCTGTTCAAGCCGATTACAATATTTTTTCTAATCTATCGACCATATATATATATATATATATATTGAAAAATCGTCCATATATACAAAAGTTTTTTTTTTTTTTTTTTGGGGGGGGGGGGGATAAAAGATTTGATCTAGATCATACCCAATAAAATATAGTGAGGAAGTTTAATTTTTAACATTGATGACCAAAATACGCCATAGCTAGCTAATATGACATTATTTATTTATTTATTTTTTTGGCGAATGCTAGCTAAGATTACATGTGTCCCAATTTGCATTCAAGTATACGTTTATGACTTCATTCAATATTTTTTTTTTTTCGCTTGAACTGGGAATGACTTCATTCAATATAAATATATAAATATATATTCATGTATAAAGGCCGATCAATAAAGCTGCTCGGCCAGAAATTTATTAATAAGTTTTCTAGCTAATAACATACTAGTCTTTAATTCATTAATTAATTTCACTCGAGTATATATATATATATATATGCAATGAAATTAGTTCCTGAAAAAAAAAAAATCGAAGTTATAATAATATACGTGAGAGTGAAATTCTATTTGTGTTGTAACACGATCTTAAAGTTTTAATATTTTGCGGCAATTTACAATTTGTTTGTGTCTCTGTACTCGCAATTAAAATATGTTTATTATCTGTTTCTTTCATTTCTATATTGTTCTCTTGTATTTCATTATGGAAAATACTATTTTCCTATTGAATTTGTTGAAATTCAATTACAAATTACTAGTATATCAATCATAGGTATAAGAATTCTTTGAGGTTTAATTGGAAAAGTTTGTCCAATTTGTATATGACATATATAAGCTAGCTAACCCTTGAATATCATTCTAGCTCATATATAACTTATATGAGTCACATGCTTTATGTGAAATTTTGGTGTCCTGGAAATATATATATATATATATATATATATGTGTGTGTGTATAAACTTATATATATATGTATGTGTCTATTGTATCAATTAGTTGGTCAAGCTTCTTAACCATAAAATAAAAGAAACTAGAAGGTCAAAGTTGACAAAATTATGGCACAATCCATTTTAATCATTAGAATTATGAGAAAATTTCAGTAAAATAAATCAAATCAGAAAAAAAAAAAGGGACCAAAAGGACGTGATAAAATCATTAAAGTAGTAATAAAAATAAATAAACAGTAGATTGAGTGGTTATTGTTTATAATTGAGAGGGCATAGTTGAGTGGGTTGAATTAAAATGAATGGAAAGTTTTGATTGGGTTGGGATGATAATTAAGCTTGTAAGCCAAGGAAATTAAACCAAGGGCTTTTGTTTCACAAATGGGACAAAACCCGTGGATACATCATTTGATTTCATTTCATATTGACTTTTCAGAAATTGAGGCAACAAATTATCACTCTGATTATTAGAATCATTATTATCGGATTAATTGAAGAAGGTGGTGATTATTACTACGATCTTTCTTTGCTTTAGAGAACTTACTTACCTTGAAATTACCAAAGAACCCCTTGAAATCTGAGAAAATTTCTTTTTGTTGGGGTTTGAGCCTCTTTTGATTTTTTGGTAGGTGAGCGACCATATTTATTCATGTTGTTTACGCTTTACATCGTAAAGGTGTAGGACCCAAACGATCTGTAGAATTTGAAGACATTTTACCTCATCTGATTACTTAATTCAAACACTATTCAATCCATGCCGCCCATTGTTTAGATTTTTACTTTTCCTTTGTGGAATTTTGACTATAGAATTTTCAAAATTTTAAAAATAAAAAAAAATTATAAAAAAATATTGTTTGTTAGTATTAATAATTTATATAGATTATTATTTTAATAATAAAATTAAATATTTTTAATTAAAAGTTATCATATAAATTGATGATTATATTAATAATGATACATAATTAAACTAAAATATAGAAAACACGAGAAAATAAAATAGCTTTTGTGCTACTTCTACCATTAATTATCTTCAATGCATAGTTTCTAGGAAGAATAAAATTGCTGAAAATTTTGTCTCTTTGACTTGTAAACTTTCCCCCGTATTTGGCAACTAACAAGCTTAAGTCACAGCTTGGATTATGATGTTTGTAAATGTGGCGATCCTCTAACAAATGTTATCTGCAAACTTATTAGTTATTATAAATCCAATTCCATTTGTATTATTTTTATCAATAAATGGTTGAAACAGAAATAAAAAAATTGTCGAGGTCAATAATACAACTATATTCCATACTATGGTTGGCAAACAACAACAATTATTTAATTATATTCGGTTGGCCAAAAATTAATGTACTAATTATGTCACAAATTGACAATGGAAAATGATAGTAAGAAGAATTTGTGACACAACTTCATAGTTCATATTATTCTACTACATAATTGAGCATCTATTTGCGTAGTAGCTAGCATTAGTGATTCTAAAATGATGATATGATCTTTCAAACAAAAAAAAAAAAAAAAAAGGGAAAATGAACGATAATCTATTGATTTTGTATTTAAAAAAAAAAAGAGTACCAATTGACAAATAAAAAGTTAATAATGCATATAGTTTCTTTTAATAGGCTTGGAAAAAATAGTCATTGATACTCTAAAAGGCACTCATTAATATTGTTAATTTGTTATTTTAACGATAATTTAATGGACAAACTATTATTTGAAATTTTTTCAATTTTGATTCAAATCTATCATTTTGTATTAAAAAAGAAAAGAAAATTATTAATCCTGTAGCTATAAGGTGAGAGAGAATGCCTTTTTATTGTTGCATAATAATATCTTTTATGCATGAGAATACTAATGAATGGTAGTAATTATAGAAATAATATAATGAGAACATGATGAGCACCTTGAAGGCCGCCCTAGTTGGTTTTCGGGCTTTGAAGGGTAAAAAAAGGGTTAAATAAAGCAAAATATTGATGCATGAGATTGAGGAATGAAGCAAATAATGATGGGGAAAAAGAGGATTTGAAGGTAGGAAGAGACTTCCAAAGGCTAACTTTGCGGGCAAGGAGCCGAATTTGTAAGAGTGAGGGTCCCATTTGATTTGACACAACCACGCTACCTGGTTGCCATTGTCGGCCTCATGTGTTGCATATGGGGGCCATTTTTTATATTAAGGAAAAATTTGTGGTTTTTAGTGCTTTTATGTATCCCTATCAATGGACTTTTGTTGGATTTTTGAATTGCACACGTTTACATCTAGCCTAGAATTTTATTTTTTTGAAAAATTTTGTGGCTTCGTTAGTCTTGAAAAGATAATTTGCCTTCAAATTATTTCTTATATATTTTCTTTTATGAAGTTTATCCCACATCTTAAAATGGTAATACAATACTAATATTCCATTACATTATTCATTAACCAATTGATGAATATTATATCAATGAAAGGGCAAGTAAAATCCAACAGCATTTATGACCTAGGAATTAAAACCTTCAAGTCGAGACCTAGACACAATATATATCAATTTGATCAACCTTATTTGTTAAGCATATTTTACATCTTAAAGAGTAAGATAGTAAATATAAATATTGCATGGTATTATTTATTAACAAATTAACAAATATTACATAGTAAAATGCTATTTTTTAACCATTGGTGACTTTACTAATGTAACCATATATGGTATAACAATTTAAGTGACTACTCATCAAACTTAACTTTGGTAAATTACTTTTTTTTCCTTGAAGAATTTAAATTAGTTTTTTAAAATAAAAATTTAACGTATAATCAAATGCAATCAATTAGTAATTTCTCTATTAACAGTGTCTGATTGGTAATCTTCACTATTAGTGATAAACAATAATATACAATTATATATATTTAGGTATAATGAACATTATAATACAACAAAGGCAAGTGAAAGCCAATATTAACCGATAAAGTAGCACCTAATGAGTCGGTATCCATAATTTGATAAATATATCTGGTAACTTTAATATTATTGCATCTTTAAAAGGGATTTAGTATCTTTAAATTAAGATGTATGATTAGTTTTTAGTTTAATCTTTTATTTTTCATAATTGATTGTGTGTAATTTGCTAGTATTAAATAGTGATAGTTATAATTTGTTATACATTTTAGACAATTATAAACATGAAGTAAAGAAAAAGAAACAAAAATAAAAACCAACGATACATAATTGAAGTTGTGTTCAATTTGTGATTTGTGTAATTTTTTTTTTTTAATTCTCCCTAAATTTTATAGTTAGTACATATATGATATATCTAATAAATTCTATCTATCATTAATACAAACTTGAGGTGAGCATATTACACGCATTAAATAGAAAAAAAAATATAGAATGAAAACTAAAAAGTAGCCATATTGTCCAACAACACCTAAGTAAAACATTCTGTATAAAAATTAATTATCTAACAAAATCAACAATAAATGATGATCTAGTGAGCTAATTAATTAGCTTATTTTATGTTTAGTTACATACAGGATTAACAAATTATAGATAGTAATATTAATTTATAATATTTTCTCTTTTTATTTTTTAATAAAAATTAAGTATATAACAAAATCAACAATAACCGATGATCTAGTGAGCTAATTAGCTTATTTTATGTTTGGTTATATACCGGTAGGATTAACAAATTATAGATGGTAATATTAATTTATAATATTTTTTTTATTTTTATTTTTTAGTATTAACTAATAAGAAAAATTTAACTCTTTAATATAGCTAATTAAATTATCATAGGATTTGTAAACAAACATAATTTTTTTTTTAAAATAAAAAAATTTAATAAAAACTAACCATATTGTCAAACAACATCTAAAAAACATATTATGTACAAAAATTAATTATCTAACAAAATCAACAATAAATGATGATCTAGTGAGCTAATTAACTTATTTTATGTTTATTTACGTAGAAGTAGGATTAATAAATTATAGATGGTAATATTAATTTACAATATTTTTATTTTGGTTTTTTAATATTAAAAACCTAATAAGAAAAATTTAACTATTTAATAATAGCTAATTAAATTATCATAGGATTTGTTAAGCAACATAATGTTTTTAAAAAAATAAAAATTTTATACAATTTCTTTTTTTACCTTCATTTACAATTGTACCGCACCATTACCATATACCATAAAATAAGTCAAGTAACCTATTAAATTATAACTATGTCTACGACAATATTATATTAAAAATAAACTCACAAAATTATTATTGTTGATTTTTTAAAATCATACCATGCAAAAGTGGACCCCTTTTATATGATATATACGGGCCAGGCATCAATCTTGGTTGCCATTTATGAAAGGCACTAGCACTATAATGTAATGTAAGGCTACCAATTTATCATATATCTAAAAAGTGTTGGCTAAGAATATAAAACATAAAGCATAAAAAAAAATAAATAAATAAAGAGAAACACACATTATTATGACAAAATGAGCAGACAAGTCCTCGTGCACACAATTGTTTTTTTTCTCTTTTTTTCAGCAAAAAAAAAAAAAAATGTTTTTTCTCTTTTCCTTTTCCTTTTCACCTTTTCTTTTGCAGTTCTCTCCTTTAAGCTGAAAGCAGTACCATAATTTACAAGTTTTGTAACAATGAAAGGTTCTTCACAATTCCTGTTACTACTTTATATATATTGTTAGCCATAGATCTACATGTTCGTCAGATTTAAAATGCAGAGGAAAACCAACAAGGTCTTAATATGGTTGACTTTTGAGATTAATACGTCGTTATATAATTCTAGATTTTTACACATTATTGTTTAGTCTTTTAACTTGTACATCCTTTTTATTCTTATACAAAGAAAATTGCAAAATATGCGATTGCCATAAACCACAAAAAAAAAAAAAGCATAAAAAGTAAAATGTTAGAGATATTAAATTGTTTATCGAGTTTATTTGTCAAATTACATGACAAATGATTGTGAAATATTTATTTGGCTTTTACTTGATTTTACTTCTTCATTTAAATATTCATTTATCTGTATTTAATTTATATGAATTTTTTAATTATTTATTTATGATTACTTATTTGATAAAGTTTGGACCTTAACTACTTCTGAAAAAATTCTTTCAAGACCAACTAAATGACAATGATCATTTATCATAACTCCTAAATTTTGGGTTTGATAAAGTGTAAAACTAAAAAAATTCAAAACCCCTTTATAAGTTTAATTAAGACATAGATTGTAAAAACTATTCAAAACTCAAAATGTTAGTCAATCCGATGCTTATTTATTTTATTTTATTTTATTTTTTTCCTTTTCCCTACATGGTTATTTGTATATATTGTATATGTGTGAATGAAGTTAAATATAGGAAGAAAATTAGAAAATGTTATGGATGAATCAAAATCCAAGTGGATGAAGATCGGAGGGTCCCAAGTTTGGTGTGTCTGCATCATTCCTGACAAGGGCTTTCCTCTTTTTGTTTGGGTATTGGTATGTTAGTGGAATGTCATTTTCATTCAGTTTAAAGGAACATGGGGTTAGCGGTACCAGTTGCTGTCTTTGAGCTAACTTGAAGATTTTGGTCATCATCAATTTAATAAAGAAATGGTTATGATTATTTTCTTTGCACCATGCATATATATATATATATATATATGTTTCTCCTTCTTGATTTTTGCTGGTGTATATGTAATTTAAAGGAAATGATTGTTTAAAACGAGAAGTATCATTGTGTGGGATGTGAAGGCTGCATGCAATACCCCCCCCCTTTTTTTTTTTTTGGTATATGTAATAAAGGTACTAATATATGCAGGATAAATGATTAATCTTACTAAAATCATTATCTAATTAATTTGAAAGTCAAATTTTGGAAAAAAAAATGCAAATTTTCTTTCTATATAAAAAAGGAAGAAGCAAATATAATATGTTTTACACGTAGATATATTTTGTTAGAATATATTTGTTTATGTTTTTGAAGGTTTTCCTCGATTAGGTTTCCTTTAGTAAAGTAAAAGGAATGGTATTTGTTTTGCCTAGCTACCAACTGAAGTAGGCATAACTAATTCTAGATTAAACAAAAAGACACAACTAATTATCAACAATTTTTTTTTTTTTTTGGATGATAGATTGATCAATGTCAATATGAAATTTACCTTCATCCATGGAGGTTCTTATACATTAATCCGCAAACCCTTCTTTCATTTAGGTTGATAATTTCATTCCATTTAACATATAACACATTAAAGTTGCAATATATATATATATATATATATATATACACATACGTAAAACCATTGAAGTTGCAAATAACACAATGATCAAAGAAAAAGAGGGTATGTGGATCTAAAGAAGCTACTCATTTATGGCATCATTAAGCCAGACTATATATTTGTCGTTCATGTGTTCAGCTTAATTAATAGGCACACTGAAAATATAGTCTGGCTTAATTATATATGGTTAATAATCCATTTTATTTTTAATTTTTGGCAAAATAAATTATCCAACATAATTATAATAATAATGTGAATTTATAGTCCACATTAAAATTTAAATTAAGGTGACGATCATTACAACATTTTGTTCCAAGTATATTCCGTTGTTCTTTGGTTTTACTAAACTGTAACATCAATTACAAACCCCATAATTATAAGGAAAAAGCCAAAAAACAAGAGCACAGGAAAACGAAAGAGGAAGAGGAAGTGAGAATGAAAATGCAATGAGTTTTGCGTATGAACTAAGAAAAAGAAAGGCTTTGGATTCCCAATTCCCAGGAAGAGAAAAAGAAAAGGACCACAAAAACAGCTGCAAAGAGTAATAGAATAGAGCAGCCTTAACAGTTTAGCAGAACAAAATGTGTACTTTGGTTGTGAGTAAGTGAGAGATAAATAATGGAGTAAAAGATAAAAAGAGTACCAGACCCCCTACTATACCTTCTACAATTTGGGAATCAATAGGTCTTTTTTTTTTTTTTTAATATAATTTTTAACGGGACAAACTTTAATAGGAATGAAGAGGACTGAGAACCCGTGAACCATTTTAATTCTTCATGTTATTTATTAAAACTCATTGTTTCTCGTTTTAGGAATTTAAAACCTTCTCTTTTTGTTTTTTATATTCTCATCTTTGTTTTCCTTTTTTTATTCCAATCTACTATTTGTTTTTTCTATCTTATTTTATATTTATTCGTTTCTTGTCCATACCTTAAACCTTGTGCTATAATATAACACTCTCTTAGAAAAAAAGAATATATATATATATATATATATGTATAATATAACACTTTTTTTTTTGTTGAAAATATATAATATGACACTTGAAATATGCGAATTACCATATTGAGACATACTTTTCTCTCACTAAAACGTTCTGAAAATAGTAACATATAATATATTATTCACAACGATAAAATCATAGTGAATTCTCTCTTCATTTATTTGGACAATAAGAAAATTTTACTTGAGGCCGAGATTTGAACACGTTATCCATGGACTCTCCAACAGATAGCCCAAAAAAGAATTGGGACAAGTCTAGGACAAAAGGCCCAATTTGTGTCTTCGCGCTTCATACAGTTCATAGGACTTTGCTGTATCTTCGTCATTTTGAGTGAAGCTCAGTGTGAGCTAAGCTGAGCGGAGCAGAGAGAGAGAGAGAGAGAGAGCGAGAGAGAGAGAGAGAGAGAGCTCGAAGAACTCATCCATGGAGACCAGAATCTCTGCCTCTCTCGGCCTCCCTTCCCCAAACCCAAACCACCATTCAAATTCCCTCCATTTTACAAACCTCTTCACCCACTTCACCAATCCCCAAACCACCCAAAATGCGCAGAACTCCATTTCTCTCCTCCCCTTTGCCTCGGCCTCAGCCTCAGCCTCAGCCTCCACGACTCCCAAGTCCCCGAATTGGCTCAAACCCACGTCACGAGACAGCCCCAAAGTCAAATCTCTCCTCAAGAACCTAACCGTCTTCGAGCGGGCGCTCATCGGCGCCGGTGGAGGAGGAATCGCCGGAGCTTTCACCTACGTCTGTCTGCACCCGCTCGACACCATCAAAACCAAGATGCAGACCAAAGGAGCCTCCGAGATTTACCGGAACGCTTTCGACGCCGTGGTCAAGACCTTCCAGACCAAAGGGATCCTAGGGTTTTACAGCGGCGTATCGGCGGTGATCGTCGGCTCCACCGCTTCTTCCGCCGTGTATTTTGGTACCTGCGAGTTCGGCAAATCGATCCTATCTAAATTCCCGAATTACCCATCTGTCCTCATACCTCCGACCGCCGGAGCGATGGGGAATATAATCTCGTCGGCGATAATGGTCCCGAAGGAATTGATCACCCAGAGAATGCAAGCTGGTGCGAAAGGAAGATCTTGGCAGGTCTTGCTGAGCATTTTGCAGAAAGATGGAGTTCTGGGTCTCTACGCGGGCTACTCGGCGACACTGCTGAGGAATTTGCCTGCTGGGGTTTTGAGCTATTCCTCGTTTGAGTATCTGAAAGCTGCCGTGTTGAGCAGCACGAAGCGGAGCAATCTGGAGCCAATTCAGAGCGTGTTCTGTGGGGCTTTGGCGGGTGCAATTTCGGCTTCCATTACGACGCCGCTTGATGTTGTGAAGACGAGGTTGATGACTCAGGCTCATGTGGAAGCCGTTAGTAGAGTCTCTGCTGCTATGTACAGTGGGGTTTCGACTACTGTGAAGCAGATTTTGAAAGAAGAAGGGTGGGTTGGGTTCACACGTGGAATGGGTCCTAGAGTTCTTCACAGTGCTTGTTTTTCTGCTCTGGGTTACTTTGCATTTGAGACCGCTAGGCTTGCGATATTGAATCAGTACATCAAGCACAAGGAATTGCAAGAACTCTCTTTTGTTGCTTCATGATCGGTGTATTATCTTCTTTGGTGAATTTTTCTATTCCTTTTGATTACTTCGAGTCACATTTTTGCTTCCCTTTAGAATCAGATTCTGCTCTGTTTTGTTTATGCATTTGTATACGTACGCATATATTTAACATAATTCTCTTCATAATGGCTATGTAATTTGTTTCTTGATAATATAAAATAATAGTTTGAGACCTCGGCTTCTAAATGCCTGTGTTGATGAGTGTTTCGCTTTGTTATGTTCTCCATGTTTTGTCTTGATCTTGATAGCCATTATTGGAACTGGTCTGTGCACAAGGAAATAGTATCTAGTCTGGTAGATATAATTTACTGGTTTGCTCATTCTTGTATAATGATTGCCTTGTGTCTCAGACAAGAACGTTATGAACTTTGCTATTTATTAGCTGCTTGATATACGTGAGCGAGTCTACAATTAGCTATATAATTTTTAATCAACATGTTAATTTGAGGTTGCAAATGGTCGCTACTAGGATTGTGATAGGTATGCTCAATTTTATAGCTGGTATGGATAATTTTCCGTATGGAGATATTATACACTTTTAGAGAACAGATTATAGTAGCTTGGGAAATTATGTCATACCAAAGATTCCCTGAACTTTGCTGGAAGACAATCGGTAAATATGACTTTTAGCTGGTTTTGTTTCGTTGTCAGTGGAATTGTTTCTTTTAACTATATTAACTAGAATTGTTTCTTTTCCAAATATTTTTGTGAATGTGTTTACTGAAATGATTGACAAGTGAAAGTGAGAAGCTGTATCAGTTCCTTTTGTTTGTATCTGAGGAAGTATTTACCGTTGGAAAATAATAAGTTTGTAGGAGTTGAATAGTTCCTTGAAATGGAGTTGGATCATGAAATATTTGGCGGCACATGCACTTGTAGGAGATCTTCATTCTAGCAACTAGCATCTGATGGCTTTTATACTTTCAGCCCTTATGAAAACTCATTATCTTGTCGAGAGAATTGCTTAGAGCTTACTGGCTGCCCTTTAAAGCAAGAAAATAAACCCTTTTTGTTATTTTTTGGGGTAAGGGATTCAATAGGAATTAATTTGTTTAGACCATCCGAAGCAAGAGGTTCAACTAATTAGTAATCCTAGTCTCCTTCTAGCATTCATTCTGAGATGCTTGTTCAGGTTATATTGCGAGGTGTGTCCAGAACATGATCCTAGTAAAAATGAAAATTTAATAATTGAGGATGTCTATTTATTTGACTACTTGATGCTCATTATTCATATGGGTTTAATGGAAAGTGAAATTTGAGTTTTTTGATTATCGCATAGTTTTCTTTTATCATAGTAAGTCTTTGGTACGATTTCTCGGAATTGCAGTGGCAGCATTTTCCTCCTTAATGATAGAAACAGTTTGAAGTACTATTCGCAATCCTTATCGGACTTGAAAGGGCAAAACTGTTATGCTATGGTGCATTTCCTAGTTGGTACTCTATCCTTTGTTTTTCCATTCCTTACTTTTCTGAGCAGAAATCAGTGAAGCTCTCTAAGGAGTGAGTAATAGATTTATTTTCAAAGATGGAGGAAAGACAAAAAAGAACAAAGTTGATGAAAATGTACCAAAAAAATTACAAAGTTAATGAAAAGAAAGCCGAAATAGCGAGAATTATTGTTAACAAACCAAATACAAATACAAGTAAACTAAATACAATCTTGCTTCGGAGAATGTAACACATAATGATATGTACAATGATTATAATATATTTATATATGTATATATATACGTGTATATATATATGTATATATATATAATGATACATACAATAACCTTACATAATTTTGTCTAACAAATAAACACAATACAATATTAAAAAGCCATCTTTCATATATTTAAGAATGCACTTGGCAGCTAAAACCGATAAAGTGCAAGTTACCAAACAATCATACCCTTTTACATGTTATTATATTCAACGCAATAAGGCATTCATTTTCTCCAATCATTTGGGATAGGAAGGAATTTTGTTTCTTCCATCATTTGGAGAAGGAAAAAAAGTCCGAAGAGGTTGGAAGTTTTCATATAGAAAAAGAACTTCTGGCTATAACCGTTGCATCACGTTCAGATTGTACTGCGCAATTTTATTTCGTAAGACGTGTATAATGACCAAGATGAACAATAACCTCTTTTTACATTTCATTTGTATACAAGGCCCCGAAGACATTATGATAGTTCTTCTGATGCTGGCCTTAAAAATCATCTTAGTTCCTACTACCAGAAATATACAAAGAAACTAACAATGTTTTTTTTTTTTTTTTTTTTCGGGGGTTAAACTAATGATTTTTAATCTTCAACAAAAACCGTACACTTTATATTTGAAACTCAAGTGGAGTGTTATGTCTCATTCTTGCTAAAATGGCTCTTAGGAGTCATATATGGAGGATCATCATTACTTGAACGAGCTCCTCCAATATTCAGTATTTCTTCGGTATCATTAGGCAAAACAGGTCGGAGACTAACCCTCGGTTTCCTCGCTGGCAACACTGGTAGTGGTGCTTCCCCTCTGAGAATCCTAGCTGCTTCTTTCACTGTTGGCCTCTTGGCATGGTTTGGATGCACACAGGCAAGTCCCACCATTAGCATCCTTTCCATATCCCCACCATCATACTTCTCATCCAACCTCAAATCAGCAGCTTCAATGAGTTTGCCCTTTTCCCACAGGTTCCAAGCCCAATCAACGATCACTGTTCCATCATCATCAACCGGTCTCCGTCCAGCTGCAACCTCTAGAACCACCACACCAAAGCTATACACATCGGTTTTCACAGTTGGGACACCAGAGTAGACATACTCAGGAGCAAGATATCCCATTGTTCCTGCTGGGATTGTGGCTTCTCTCGTGAGGGAACTATGTTCATATACTTCTGCAAGACCGAAATCCCCAAGTTTGGCATTGAATTCCCCATCAAGCATAATGTTGCAGGTCTTGACATCTCTGTGAATGATTTGCCTCTCACACTCCTCATGAAGATATGCCAAAGCAGAAGCAACCCCAAGAACTATGTGCAGTCTCTGCTTCCATGAAAGAACAATCGCAGTGTTGGATTTCTTGTGGATTATCTTGTCAAGGCTTCCATTGGGAAGGTACTCATAGACAAGGACTAGCTCATTTCCCTCACAGCACCATCCTTGAAGCTGGACCAGGTTTTTGTGCCTCAAGCAACCCACCATTGTTGCAAACTCAGTACTGAAAGGATTTCTCAAACAATCAAAAGCATTACCTCTTTCAAACCTTTTCACAGCCACTTCTCCTCCAACTGGAAGGGATCCTTTATAGACCACTGCAGAAGCTCCTTGTCCAACGATCCTGTTTCGATTAAACCCCATTGTAGCCGATCTAATATCAGCAAGTGACAATCTTGTTGGCACCCTATTTGTCTGATCTCTAGAAGCAATGGCTTCTCTGCTTCTTCCTTCAAGAACCCTTTTCTTTTTTATCAAAATGAAGCCAATCACAACAAGAATAGCAACAATGGAGAAAACAAATGCAGCTAAACCACCCAATCCAAGAGCAATCTCACTCACCCTCGTTTTGCTTTTGTGAGAAAGATCAACTGCTGGGTGTCTTTTAACGTTTGAATCTTCTGAAAAACATAGCAAACAATCTCCTTCTTCAACAGTATCAATGGGAATAACAGAAGGTGTAAAACCAAAAGTTTTGAACCTCCATTTGTCAACGACGTGGATTGCAGAGCCTTGGCCATTAGAACCAGAGAATCCAACATACATGAACTCCTTGAATTCTTTTGAGAGGTCAATCTGGGCAACAAGAAAAGGAGTCGGAGGCCTAATAGGAGAGAAACCAACCCACACCCTGATCATTTTCATGGCGTCTCTGTACTCAATCCAAGCAGTAATCTTCCTCCCACTTTTCAAATCTATTCTTCTCGAAACCGCATCAATGGAAGCAAGAGAAACGACAGTGTTGACATCGATTCCGATGTGGTTTCCATTGATGTCTCCAAGCGAAGGGTCAAAACTGGTATCGAATTCCACCGCAAAGAACGAAGCTTGAGATGTTAAACCCGGTTCAGGAAGACCCATATACCCTTTTGAAAAGCTGAAAGATTGGGCATTTGGGGTTATCAGAAAAGCAAAGCCATCTCCGGAAGAGCACGGTGATGGTGAAGGGGTTATCGAGAAGGAGAAGCGGGAAGAGAAAGAAGCGGTCGTGTTGGTTATAGAATCAAGAAATCGAATTGGGTATGTGTAGAAAGCTCTTCCAACCCCAGAAGAAGAAGAAGAAGAAGAAGAAGAAGAAGAAGAAGAAGAAGAACAGGAGCGGAGTTCTTGAGTGAGACTAATGGCGTTGTTTCTGAAGTAAGCGTCACCGAAGAGGGTGACATTGCTTGCGGGAAAGAAAGCCAGAGAGTTCGAGAGAAAGTTGAAGTGGAAGAAGAAAATGAGAATGACCAAGAAGATTGAGGAATAAGATGAATGCATTATAGATGGTTTTACGTGGAGATGATGGGTTTTTCTTACATACAACGGAGGAACTTTTTCTGGCTCGGAACAATTAAAAGAAATTTCTGAAACTCCCCTGTTTGAGTGTTCAAATCAATGGGTGATCCAATCTTGCTCGGAGCTCCATCAGATTCAGAGGGAATGATTCAGGGGGGAAAGAAACCCATTTCAACTGTCAACTGTCAAGGGATACGATTTTGGCTGTCTATTTGTCTAAGGCACAGTGACGGAGGACCCCCTCTACGATTCGTCTTTCGTTTCTTTATTTGCTTCTGTTCTGTTTCTTTTCTTGAGGTTCAGAATAGTGGCAGCATGTGTTTGTTTACCATATCACGGACAATATGTTTTATTTTTATGAGAAGATAGGGAACTGAAATCAATACAAGCCAACAATCAGGAATTCTGTATTTCAAAGTATAGTCTTCCAAGAAGACCAGCAGAAAATATATACCATTATTACAATAGCTCATCAAAACTTCTCACTACACAGCTCAAATGGGTAGAAAGATTTAAATTATTTCCTTCTCTTTCCAGTTTTGTGAATTTCAAAAAAGCCAAAAAAAATAAAAAAAAAAAGGAAAAAAAAAAATGCAAGAAGCGCTAAAGAGAGGTCATCTAAATACAACGCTATAACAGATTCTCGTTCTCTCTCCAAAACGGTATCATCTTGTTCATGATGTAACATAACTTATGTTTGCCGAATCTGATCCACTGAGATCATCATGGTCAAAAATCACTGCATCCATAGAATAAATTATATTAATTCTATGTTGGTGAACCAATTATTTGTGTGTATATATATATATATATGTAGCATATGGTAAGTTGGTAATCGGCAAACAATATGAACGAACTTAAACCATGACTTTAGAATGAATGTGTACCTGTCATTTCATACTGCACAAATCCAATGCTCTATAACCATAAGCATCACCATCTTCATCCTTGCAAACGTTGCAACAATTCTGAATCACCAAGTTTGTAACTCTCATAATTTCTAGCTACAACATTATAGCAGAAAATAACACATGCTACATGCTCAACTTTCCAGTAATCTCTGCCTCCATCTGGTTGCAATCCGAGTACAAATTCTTTAGGCATGTCGTAAGCTTTAAGAAACTCTAGTTTCTCTAGGTGTTTGATATCCGATAGAACCTCCTTCATTAGCGGATGAGGTCCGAGGAAAAGATTTTCAAGAACAGGCAATGCTCCTTTATCTATTTTCAAAACCTTTAATCCATCCAACTTTTCTAAAGCAAGGTGCTTGAGTTTTCGAAAACTTCCCTCTTGAAAATGTAATTCCTCTCCTTCATATGCTCGGTGCATATCTAGAAATTCTAGATTAGGCAAGTGTTCTAGTAGTTTTAATGGATCATTAGTTAGCCTCGAGTGATACAAGTTAAGTATGTGAAGATTTTGAACCTTCTTGATCCATTTTGGCAATTTTTGTAATTTTCCAATTAAGTAAAGTTGAGTCAGGAAACAAGGAGGAGATGAAATGTGTTGAACATCTAAGATTTCCTCTTCGTTGATAGAATGAAAGCTTAATAAATTAAGATGGTTCATCTTCTCAATGGAGGAACATAGAGTCTTTCCTGTTTCTGCACTTAATTCTGAAATACCCAATGCCTTCAATTTCTTCAATTTCTCAAGCTCTTTAATGGCACCAATCCCGCTTTGATAGGCATCCACGACTAGAAGTGTTTGTAATTCTTCCAAACATCCAAATCCTTTATGTATCTTCACTCCCTGCAATGCCTTCGAAATTTCAGCGAGCTTCAAATCATGACAGAAGGCCAAAATGTGTTGTAAGTTCCAAAGCTTGTTGATCTCAATTGGCAAATCTAATATACAAGTTTCTCTGATGTCCAGGATCTACAAATTGTATAGCTTGCCGATGGATTTTGGTAGCATCTTGATCTGTTTATTATTCCTCAACGATAAGTACTTCAAGTGAAGTAACTTTCCCATTTCTTCTGGGAGATGACAAAGAGGAGCATTAGAAACATCTAAAACTTTCAAAAGCTTGAATTTCTTAATCAAATCAACATTAATGACTTCTAATTTATCAATGTTGAAAAGAAAAACAGATCGAACTCCTCGAAGGTCTTCTACATTCTGCAGAACAGTTTTTGTAGTGTGATAGATTGATAGACGACGATATTTCTCTCTGGACCTCGAGTTGTGTTCATGGTGACCTAGACTTTTACAAAAGCCAAACTCATTGACCCTTGGTACGATTATTTCATGCATCAGATCATGTACTCGACATGATTTAGTTGATACATAAAAGTTTACCCATGTCTGAACTAAGTTCCTGTTTATGAGCTCGTTTAAGTATTCTTCTGCAACTTGGACCAACGTTTGTCTCTTTGTTTCAGTACAAAACCTTAAGCAATCCACAATCTGCATAATGTGAAATACTCAATGGCATAATCTTCAGGAAGTATACCAAACTATAACAGGCAGGGTTTGAGGTGGTATGGGAGGTCATCATAACTGAGAGATAAAATTTCTGGGATACCCGAAAGGTGCGGATTAGTTTCAAACTCAGATTCACGATTGTCGTGCAGTTTTTGCCATTCATATACAACCTTCTCTTTGGTTGAAAGTCAAGCACCAACGGTGGTGATAACAAGTGGTAGGCCTTGGCATTTTTTAACGATTTTAAGAGACAACTCCTCTAATTCTCTAGGACAACGTGTCTCAAACTCAAAACGAAATGCCTTTTTGCAGAAAAATTCCCACGACAATTCTTGAGATAGAGGCTGTATCTTTAGGACAAAATCACATGGTGCTTCCTTATAAGAAGAAGCAACTTCATCGTTTCTTGTTGTGATAACGATCCTACTCCCTTCGTCATTGTTCGGAAATGCAAGTTTCATAACTTTCCAAAAATTGATATACCAGATATCATAAAAAACAATCACATATCTCTTGGTTTCTAAAGATTGTCTAAGAATACTAATCAACTTTGGCAATGTATCCATGTCACCTGCAATGGACTCTGTTATTGCTGCAGGGTAGATTTGCATTGCAATACTCTTTAGTATCTTCTCTATGTTGTATGATTGTGAAACGCTAATCCAAGCATGGAAATTAAATCTTGCTTTAACTTCTTTGTTGTCATAGACCTTTTTAGCAAGAGTGGTCTTTCCTACTCCTCCTTGTCCTATTAGCGAAATTACAATGCGCGTAGATTCTCCTCTGACCAGCTTCCTCACCAGAACATCTCGTTTGATATCGATGCCAACGAGTTCATTTTCCTCAACAAATAAGGCAGCCAGTCGAGGGTCATGATGTTGTTCAACATTTTTCATCCCTCTACTAATAACTCGTTGCTGATCAAAGGGTCTCAAACCATATGTTTCACCTCTATCCTTGAGTTCGCGTAAAGATGTTTGGATATTTTGAATCTGATATGTTATGCTGTAGCTCAGATTCAAGGCCTTGATTTGATGAGAAATTTTTCGGAGGAAACTGAGGAATATTCCATGTCTATGGTAATGGTGTTTTGTGGCATGAAGAAGGTATTCATCCATGACATCTTCTACCTCATAGGCTTCTTCCCTTAGCTGTTTCAACCAGGCTTTCAACCTCTCGCGCATTCTTTCTTTTTCCCACCTCGTATCTGCATCTTTGGAGAGACTATAGATAAGCTCCAATTCATTTTTTAGATTTTTAACTGTTTTGTGAGCTCCCTTGAAAAGTTTTGCTTCTTCTATTAGCAGTTGAACCAACTTGCCAATAACAGAAGTTAGTACGATCTCTGTCATTTCTCCTTAGCTTCTAAAAAATCAAGTAAAGTTAAGTAATGGAAAACCTCCTGCTAATTTGAAATAGAGGTTCAGATGCTTAGCTTACGAGCACTTAAACAAGTGAGAATCAATTGATATTAATAAGGATAATATATAAGTCATTGTAGGAAAAATGGTGAACTATATTATACATATATATAAAAGAAAATTACAGCAACATGGAGTAAAGGACCAAAAAGAAAGCAAATGGAACAATGTTGAAGGGTCACTTAGTTCCTTTGAATGTGCAATTTAGTAAATAAATACAAAGGAGTGAAGTTACAATCTACTCATGCCCGTTTAAGATTAATATAAAATCATACTTCAAAGCAGCAGAAACAGATTATGACATGTAAAAAA
The DNA here is from genome assembly GCF_031755915.1 of Ziziphus jujuba. Classification (NCBI taxonomy): domain Eukaryota; kingdom Viridiplantae; phylum Streptophyta; class Magnoliopsida; order Rosales; family Rhamnaceae; genus Ziziphus; species Ziziphus jujuba. The sequence continues at coordinate 29,865,510 of NC_083383.1, forward strand.
GATGGAATAATGTTAATGACAATGATTCCCTTTCATTATTATTATTTTTATTATTGTTAATTTGTTATTTCATTAGTTTCCTTAAATTCACAAATTCCCTCTTTCTCTTTTATGTCAACTCTTATCCTTTTTGACACCACAAAACCATGAGAGCCTATCTTCTACCATCCCTAATATGAAACATGGATTGTTCCAGCCACTAAACCCATAACATATAAGCTTATTTTCTTTAATTTCTCTGTATTCCCACTACAACTAATATGCTCCCTAGCCACATTCCAGCAACAAAATTTAAATTTTTCACTAGAGTTATTCTACTGCCACAAATTTTAATTTGTCACTAAACGGTTTAGTGAAAAATAAAATTTTATCACTCACCTTGTTAAAACGTAGTCTGGTGACAAATCAGCCATGTCACTAAGTTATGGATGAGTGACAATATGTAGCTTTGTCATTGAAGCTAACAGTCAAAGTTTTTTCCCGATTCATTTTTTAATATTTTATTTATCACATACATTAAAATATAAAAAAGCTAAAACCGTTAGTCGTAAAATATTTTTAACTTTTTAAGGAACTAAATATTGAAAAACATTTAAGGTTTTTAGAAATTCATTTCCAAGTGATCTTTATTCTGCAACTTTAATAAAATTTAAAGACAATAAATTAGTACATCGTCATAATTTTTTTTTTAACAAGATCATCATAAACCTTTTTTTGTTTTTGTTTTGGGTAATATAAGATCGCAATATAGAATAAAAAAAAAAAAAATCATAATAAAACTGCTTACTACCCAAAAAGCGCATGTGAAAACGTAGAAAAGAGAGAGAGCCCACACGGATCATTTCCAAAGTTCACATAATGACCGCACGTGTGCATAAGCCCACACGTAATAATTAGGAAAAAGTAAAGGGGGGAAAAAAAAAAAGAAGAAGAAGAAGAAGAAGAAGAAAATAAAAAAAATAATAATAATAGGAAAAATGTAAATAAATAGATCCATTTAATGGAAGAAGAAAATTTAAAAAAATATAATCGGAAACGAATAAAAATAGAGAGAAGAAAAAAACTCTAAACAAGTTTGAGGAAGATATTTTGGATATTGAAATAATCAAAATGATTAACTACTCCTGATTAACAGCTCTTATTCATAGTAAATATATGCATAAGATGTTCTAAAATCTAAACTTAAATGGAGAAAATTTGAACATGTGAAAGATGACTATTGCTTAATTTTTCCTAAAGAAAGCACACTTCCCAGCACTTGAGAACTGCCACTATTTTATGAAAATCCCTAAACATAGTACGGAAAACATAACGAAACTTAAACGAAATATATATATATATATATATATATATATATATGTATATATATTTACAGAGAGTGTGGAAACCTGTAAGACTAGAGAGGAGTTCAAGCAGCAGCAGAATGAATAAAGAAGACAATGTCCTGTGTAGAGTTCAAGTAACTAACTGATATCAACAGATCTGATCTTTCAAGTGATTAAATATCAAACCAGCAGTATATAAACCACCACACGTACGGCACAACAACAAGTAAATTGACAGCAAAAATACCAGGAAACCAGATGAGAGAAAACCCAACAAAGAACACAATATTTAATGTGGTTCAGTCCGTTACGTAATCAGTTTTGTTATACATGATATGTACAGCTCTATGTGATATATATTGTTATTTTTTAATATTTATCCTACTGTTGTAGCTTAGTAGGACTCTTTAGTTTGTACACCTGTATTTAACAGTGGTTTCACGTTAATAATAAAACACTTTTCATTCTCTCTATTTTGTCTCTGTTTTCCTTATATGGTATCAGAGCATCTAAATTTTTTTTTTTTTCGATCCTTCCTAGTCCTTCTCATGGCTCTCTCTTCATCTTCTACATCAAATCCTACAGACTCAACACCCACTGTTGCTCCTTCTACTGTCTCTAATGAGCCATCTCTCTCAAGCCGTGTTCTTGTGGTTCTCAATGTGGCCACACAGGTCCCTCTTAAACTCACTGACACCACCTATTTTCCATGGCGTAAGCAGTTCGACGTGCTTCTCATAGGTTATGATCTCTATGGTTTCGTCAATGGCAATATTCCCTGTCCATCGCCGACTCTATCTGATCAATCTCCCAATCCTGATTATTCGTTTTGGATCCGCCAAGACTCTCTTCTACTTGGTACGTTGCTGGCTTCTCTATCTTCTGAGGTTCATCAGATTGTAGCCACCTCTGAAACATCTAAAGATGCATGGGATCGGCTTGCCTCTGCTTTTGCGAAACCATCCCGCTCTCGGCTGTTGCGAATCAGAGAAAGGCTTATTAAAGCTCAGGGTAATCGGTCAGTCTTGGAGTATCTTAATGATGTTAAAAGTGCAGCAGATGAACTCAGTCTCTTAGATCATCCGGTGAGTGAAGATGATCTTACTTTATATATTCTTAATGGTCTATCTACTGCATTTGAGAGCATTTCTGCAGCATTTCGTACAAGAGATTCCTCTATCAGTTTTGAAGAATTACGTGAGAAATTAACGGAGCATGACAATTATATGAAAAGGACAGACACACAGCCTCCAAACACCACGATTACTGCCCATGCTGCACAACGCATGCCTCCACCTGACACTTTTGGCCCACGGTTTGGTGCACCCAGACCATACAGACCCCCTCGTGCTTCTGTTGTTCCTCAACGTCGTCCCGTCTCCAACTCCTCTCCCACCAATTACAAAGGTCGCTGTCAGCTATGTGCAACCCAGGGACATTCTGCACGTTATTGTCCTCTATTCAAACATCAATGGACATTTACGCCTAAGCAGCAAATCCCTCCTACTTTCAATCAATCTGCTCCTCATGCCTTTCATTCAACATCTGTTCTGGGTCCTGCTCCTATCCCTCCACCTCAACCTTGGCTGTTGGACATGGGTGCTTCGCATCACATAGCTCAAGATTTTCAGACTTTATCTCTTCATTCTGACTATGATGGCACCGAAGAAATCTCTGTTGGTAATGGTAACAGATTGGGTATCACACACACGGGCTCTACCTCTTTATCCTCTCCCTCTAAACTTTTTTCACTCACTAATGTCTTATGTGTTCCTGCTATAACAAGAAATTTACTTTCTGTTTCTAAATTTTGCCAAACCAATAATACCTCTATTGAATTCTTTCCTACTCATTTTGTTGTGAAGGATCTCCGGACCGGTGCTCGTCTTCTCAAAGGACCACTTAGACATGGAGTTTATGAATGGCCGGGTCCCTCTTCTCCCTCTCATCCAACACATGCTGCCTATACAAGTGTCAAAACCAGTCTTCAACAGTGGCATCAACGGCTTGGCCATCCTGCTCTCAAAACTCTCCGTCATATTATTCATAAGTATTCCCTACCTGTCTCCAATAATGCTAAATTTATTTGCTCCTCATGTTTTTGCAATAAATCTCATCGTCTCCCTTTTGGTGTGTCTTCCCTTTCTAGTTCAAAACCTTTACAATTAGTCTATTCTGATGTTTGGGGACCTTCTTCTGTTCCCTCTTTTGATGGTTTTAGATTTTATGTAATTTTTGTAGACCATTTTTCTAAGTACACATGGTTATTTCCTATTATGCATAAATCTGATGTGTCTTCAGTTTTTATTAAATTTAAAGCAATTGTAGAAAAATATTTTCAATTACCATTAATTTCCTTTTATTCAGATAATGGTGGAGAATTTATTAAACTAAAATCTTTTTTTGAAATCAATGGCATAAGTCACTTCTTAACCACACCACACACTCCACAACAAAATGGGTATGCAGAACGTAGGCATAGACACATTCGTGAAACTGGCATGTCTTTACTATCTCAAGCTAATATTCCTACAGAATTTTGGTCATTTGCTTTTCAAACTGCCACTTATTTAATTAACAGATTAACTACACCAACATTGGGAAATAAATCACCTTTTGAAATTCTTTTTCAAAAATCACCAAATTTTATTTCCATCAAGACATTTGGGTGTCTATGTTTTCCATGGCTCAAACCCTACACAACCTCCAAACTTGACCCTGTCTCTCGTCCATGTGTATATCTTGGTCCATTGTCTAATCAAAGTGGATATAAATGTTTGGATGTCATGACAAATAAACTTTATTCTTCTCGTCATGTGACCTTTGTAGAAAATGAATTTCCTTTTATGCAAAAAGTCAAAGCTAATAATTCATTCTTACCTACTCCCACTACTATTCAATCACATGTTCCCACCTCAACCCATACATTACTTCCATTTCATTCTCCACGTATCCTACCAAAATTAATATCCTCTTCACCACACAACTTTTCTCCTACCTCTTTTCCATCTTCTCTGACAGCTTTCCCTCCACCCTCACCTGCTCTGTCTCCTGGCAGTCACAAACCATGTCCTCCAACCTTATCCATGTCTTCATTTACTCTTCTCTCAAGTGATATACGGCGAGAAGACAACACTGCTGCCCGGGAATCTCTCCCAGCTTCCCCATCTGCTACGGTCCCCTCACCTCCAACAAATACCCGCATCCATACCATGCGCACAAGGTCATTAAATCAAATATTTAAGCCAAAATTACTACCTGATTTTTATGTTGCTTCTATTTCCAACAGCAGTGAGCCGAAGACAGCAAAACAGGCTTTGGCCATCCCAGCTTGGAGAGATGCCATGCACAGTGAATATCACGCCTTGCTTAAGAACAATACTTGGACGCTTGTTCCACCTGCCTCTACTCAAAATCTAATTGGCTGTAAGTGGGTTTTTCGCACTAAGTCTAATCCTGATGGTTCTCTTCAGCAATACAAGGCCCGTCTCGTTGCTAAAGGTTTCCATCAACGGCCGGGCATCGATTATTTCGACACCTTCAGTCCTGTTGTAAAGCCCACTACAGTACGCACTGTCATCTGCCTTGCACTCTCCAATAATTGGCCAATACAGCAACTTGATGTTAATAACGCCTTCCTCAATGGCGTACTTCAAGAAGAAGTGTTCATGGTTCAACCCACTGGGTTTATTGATCCAACCAAGCCGAATCATGTTTGCCGGCTAAACAAAGCTATTTATGGCCTCAAACAGGCTCCCCGTGCGTGGTATACGGGCTTCAAGGAGTTTCTCATTAAGTTTGGTTTCAAAAATTCTTATGCAGATACCTCCCTATTTATTTATAGCAAACAAGGCCTCACTCTCTATTTACTTGTTTATGTCGATGACATAATCTTGACAGGCAACAACTCCACTCTTCTTTCTGATTTTATCAAGGCCTTGTCAAACAAGTTCTCTCTCAAAGATCTTGGGTCCTTGCATTACTTTCTTGGGATTCAGGTTCTTCCAACTGCTACCGGTGTACTCTTATCCCAACAAAAATATATCACAAATCTCTTGGATAGTATGAACATGCTTGACTCCAAACCATATTTGACTCCTATGGCTGCAAACACTGGCTTATCTGTTAATGATGGCAAGCCGCTTGACTCTCCAACTGAGTACCGGAGACTTATTGGCTCCTTACAATATTTGTTGATAACAAGGCCGGACATTGCATACTGTGTTAACAAACTCTCCCAGTTTATGCACTGTTCAACTCAAGTTCATTGGGCTTCTGCTAAACGTCTCCTTCGTTACCTCAATGGCACTCAATCTCATGGCTTAGCCCTTCACAAAAATTCTCCTCTGAATCTTCATGCTTTCTCTGACGCTGATTGGGCAGGTAACAAAGACGATTGCACGTCAACCACAGCCTATATAGTGTTTCTTGGCAAGAACCCGATTTCATGGTCATCAAAGAAGCAAAAGGCTGTTTCGAGATCGTCCACTGAAGCTGAGTATCGGGCAGTTGCTAACACTGCCTTTGAAATCTGCTGGATTGTCTCTCTTCTTCATGAACTTGGTGTCAAATCCAGCATTGTTCCCACAATCTATTGTGACAATTTAAGTGCTACCTATGTGTGTGCAAACCCCAAGCTTCACTCACGCATGAAACATATTCGTATAGACTTCCATTTTGTGCGTGATCAAGTTGCAGAAAGGGAGTCTTCGTGTCTCACATGTTTCGAATAATGACCAGCTTGCCGATCTGCTCACAAAGCCTTTAAGCACAAAGCAATTTCAATCTCTTCGCTCCAAAATCTATGTTCTTACAGGATCACATATTTTGCGGGGGGATGTTACGTAATCAGTTTTGTTATACATGATATGTACAGCTCTATGTGATATATATTGTTATTTTTTAATATTTATCCTACTGTTGTAGCTTAGTAGGACTCTTTAGTTTGTACACATGTATTTAACAGTGGTTTCACGTTAATAATAAAACACTTTTCATTCTCTCTATTTTGTCTCTGTTTTCCTTATACAGTCATCAAAATGACAACGTACATCCACGGGTCAGCAAAGGAGAGTTTAGGTTTCATTGATCAAAAGAAGATTAGAAGTTATTCACGCAATCTCTACTCCTCACATCAATAATAGCTATATATATATATATATAGGTATATTTTTTTTACTGAAAGTAACAGCTATATTTTGGTCTATTTCGAAGACCTTCCAAATACACTGTTTTTCTTTCAAACCCGAAGGCCAGCTCCTGTATTCGCACCCATATGGGTTTGCGACTCATAGTACATGGGCAAAGATATTTTTTGACTCTCACATTGCCACCAAGTAATCTTACGTGCAAAGCAAGGCATATAATGCTTACTAATTAATTTAATGCCACCTCATCACATCCTCTTTTAACGGAACAAAAACTTAAAGTACCCAAAAAACCACAACAATGGAATTACAATGATTGAATTTAGGGGACAAAATCAAGAAATGACCATGCCTGTCCGCCGAAGTTAAACCTTACCAACTGTCCATATATATACATATATAGAAGGAGAGAGGCTTGATAATTTGATAATTTTTATATTATTTTTTATTGACTTTTAAATTAAAAAGTATGAATTTAACGATATATTAAAATTCATTTAAGAAATTTTTTTTATAGCAATTCAATAATTAATAAATATAAATAATATTATTTAAAAAAATATGAATGAAATAATTTAAAAAGGAAAATAGTTACTACTTAAGTCGAAAAAGATGTTGATAATTTTTCTAAAACAAATTGATCAAATTGTATTGAAATAATTTAAAGGAGTGGATGAAATTAATTTTATTTTATTTTTAAAAAATATTTAATTTATTTTACTTTGATATTTTATTATTTTTGAATGAGATCATATTATGTTATTGATAGACACGATAAAATGAGAACTAAAAAGAATAAAGATGAGGAACAAGGACTAATTCTTTACGAACCCTTATTTGTTTGATCCCTTATTTGTTTGATAATTACTAAAATTACAAAAGCAAAATGGCTGACTAATAGCATCGCAAAAAGATCTTTATTTGCTTTACGTATTTTTTTTTAAACCAATCTTTTTCTTCTAATTTATTTTTTATTTTAATTTTTTAATATAAATAATTGATTTGCTTTTTCAAATATAAAGAGTTAAATTCATTTTTTATTTTTATTTTATATTGTTTTTTATCGGATTTTATACAAGTTTTAACACTCCTAATACAATTTTTTTATAGAAAATATAAGTTTATTACTTTCTTTTATGATATACATAATTAATGCTTATAATGAAATATCAAAATAAAGAATATATAAATAGTTTTATCCAAGAATCTAATAAAATTTTATTTTTTATTTTTAAAAATATTTTATAATTTGAAAATATATATATATATATATATAAAATTTTTTCCGAATAAAGAGATTATTGGAATGTTCACAAAGTGATAATCCAATAAACTCGGTCTAAAAAAAATAACGCATGCCGTGCGTAAGGAAGAAAAAAACAAGGGGGAAAAATGTCATCCTTTGACCATACCTTTTATTGGAAAAAAGGTCATGCAATTTTTCAACACGCGCATTAGAATATAAATTTTTTAAGCTGATTTTTCTTTTTGACTTTTTTTTACCCCTTTTTATTTAAGTTTATTTATTATTAATTATTTTATGGCAATTAACATAACAAATTTATTATTAATTATTTTATGGCAATTAACACAACAAATCACTCTACTACATAGATGGCTTAAAAGTGTATTTTTTTTTTTAAAAAAAGTATAATAATTGTAAGAATATATTTTGTATCATTTAATTGCCTTCTTCATTGCCATTGAGAGTGAAATATCAGTGGCCAATCTAGTGAAAAAGAAATTTTTTTCCAAAGGCTTAATCCTACAAGGTTGATCAACAAGGGTGATAGGCCATAATATTCATCAATAAATTAAACAAGAAAGAGTAAAGGACCCAGAAGATTACGGAATATGATGGTGAATGCACCATACTAGATTATGTGGAGATTATTATCTTTTTTTTTTTTTTTTTGGGAGTAAAACTGAGATTTAACATGAATATTTCTGGAAAAAAAATGATAAAAAAAATAAAAAAATAAAGCAAATTATGACTCAACTTGGCCTGTCCTATAAGCACAGTCATGTCGGACCCATACCGACATTAAAAGAGATGTATTCAAATAGAAATTTAATAGATTTTAAAATTTTTTAAAAGTTTAAAGATATTTAATTAAAATTTTAATAGAATATATTAAAATATTAGAATATTCAATTATGAATTCTATAGAATTTATATAAATATGATAGCATTTAATTATGATTTTTTAAAACTTTATAAAAATCTGTTAGTATCTAAAAAATTATTAACTTAAATTTTTTTTATAAATTAATAGATTTGATTAGATTTTGAGATGCCAAGAATAAATATTCAAGTCTTTCCCATATCCAGCTTCCACCCTACAGATTTCACTGGATTTTAAAATACAAAACACCAAGTGAGACCCTGCTTTGAGACAAAACGAAGAACATATGGACGAACCCAACCCGCTGGATGAACGGTCGAATGAAACCAGCGAACTAACGGCAACCAAAACAACTGTCTTTCCTGTGGGCTCTTTCCCCGTCCTTCCTTGATTGATCTGGGCATAGAAGTATACTAATTACAATAAACAGCATGCCATAGCATTTCATCGAACAAGAGGCATGCATGAATGAGATAAAGAACCAGTCACCAATTCAGTGTTACGAAACAAAAGGGGTCACAAAAATGAATCTTGATCAAGGGAAACCCAATAAAAAGCCAAAATCCATCTTTAGCAATCGCGGGGGGGAGGAGGGAAGGGAAAACTTTCCCTAATGCAACCAATCCTTGTCAACTGAAAAAGCAACGAATCACATAGAAGCTCACATGGTCGGATCAGAGATGGTCAGAGTTAAGAGAGTGTTACTGGGCAAGACCTTTTTAAGATTGTTAAGAGAAATTTATCTTTAGCTTCGGAAAAAAAGCATAACAGAGACTGAGGACTTAGCTGCTACGGCTTGTATCGCCCCACCCCTCCCTATTTCTCTACTTGTCCTCCATTCTTCAAAATACGATGCCGTATAGGAGAGTCATATATATATATATATATACGGAAATTCTATGGTGAGGACGGTCCGCATGAGTACCGCAGTATTAGTGATGGTTTTTTATAGTATTAACGACGATTTTTTAGAAAATCATCACCAATACTATGAAAAACCGTCACCAATACTGTGGTCCGCATGAGGACCGTCCGCACCATAGACGGACTGTATATATATATATATATATATATATATGAGTCCAAAATGCAAGAAATCAAAGTTGCGAGCAATGAGTTTTTTCTTTTTTTTTTTTAATAAAATTTTGCATATTAATAATAATAATAATAATAATGATAGAGATGATGCAAGACTATTTAATATATTTATATAATTTTATTTTAATTTATCTTGACAGTGTTTTTTTTTTAAATTTTTTTTAATTCTTAAAAATATTTGAAGGATAATATTATTAAAGTTTAATATTTATGTAAACGTTGTTTGCTTATTTGTTAATATTTGTTAATTTGTCCGATATCATAAATGTTCAACAATGCTAATGGTATGATAAAATAATAAAAAAACTATGCTTATGGTATAGAATAAATGATATTATCCACCAAAATAGTAAAATAAATTATATAAAAAAATTTAAAATCATTAGAATTCTATCAAAATCTGTTAAAGTCTATAATAAAGTCTCACAAACTTCATAAAACTCCATATATGATTTTGATAAAATCCATGTAGAGTCTATAGAATTCTAAGTAAATCCATAAATTCCATCAAACAGTTTAATTCTTTTAAAATCCATTAAATTCCTAATTGAATACATCTTCCTAAAATTCGACTTCACGACCATAACCTTTTTTTTTTTTTTTATTTATACTGTATTTCGTTTATAAAAATATGGTAATTAATGTTTGATTACCATCACTAAGAAAGTAATTCATAAAATATTTAAACTTTTTATTCCAGATTATGAATATAATTCAAATTGATAAAAACCCACAATCCTTCAAAAGGATGATGGCCTTTTGGGCAGAAATGTTCATTAGCAAAACCAAGAAACATATTATATTTGATCACGAAGTCCTCATATAGCACTTCTTCCAATCCTGAATGCGGGAGCAAGGGACACTCGCCTGGCTCCAAATACTCAGACCTAACCTGCCATCGCTTCCACTAGAATCATGAGGGTGGATGTCCCTCAGATTCGAAGAAAACAAAAAAAAAAAAAAAAGGACCTAGCTAGTTCTCGAACACCGCCTTGTATTTAAAAAAAAAGAAGAAAAAATAAGAAAGTTTCAAACGCGGCCATTAGGAAAGTAAAGCACCGTACAGCCATAATATGATTGGCCGCCCCTAATATCGAGATCCATAAAGGATTTTAAGGGAGAACTGCTCTCTCTATCTCATCTGCTTTCCCTACTATCGGCACTCTCGTGTTTCAACCCCAGTATACTATGAATAGGTGTCGGATACGTCTACATTGTTTCTCTTTCAAGTCTATTTACCTTAATGAAAAAAAAAAAAAAACAAAAACAAAAAAAAAAAATGAAGAAGAAAAAACATGCAAGAAGATTGAATTAAGAGCAAGCAACTAAGACAACATCAACTAGACACTTGTATTTCTCTAAAACGATCTAATATTGTCTTGCTGAACATTCAGATCACCACCGTCAACCTTTGTTCTTAAAAAAAAAAAAAAAAAAAAAAATTACCGCTGATAACCATATGTATCCAAAAAACATGATATAAAATAATATTAGTTATAAGTTGATGAAATAATTACATATATATACATATATATATATATATATATATATAGATTATAAGTTGGTTACAAAACAATTTAATAATATACATAGGTCATATAAATTGTATAAACTTATTTGTATTATTTTGAAAGTAAGGTTAGGGGAAATTTGCATTTGGAATGAGCTCAAACTAGGACTTTGAAATAAATTAACTAAGCCAAAGTTCATAAGTGCAAAGATTAATTTTGAACCTTCTTGATCAATTGTGGCAACTTTTGTAATTTTCCCATCAAGGAAAGTCAAGTTATTAAACAAGGAGGAGATGAAATGTGCTGAACATTTAAGATTTCATCTTCGTTGATAGAGTGACTGTATAAAAAATCAAGATGGTTCATCTTCTCAATGGAGGAACACAGGGACTTTGATGCATATAATATGTACTCACCTTTATGAGAAGTTAAGACAATTAAGAAGGTATTTGATATATATAACCATGTTGGGGTTAAGACAACCATGTTGCCTGTTAGGGGTTAGGCCCTTCCCACAGTCAAGTTAGAGTGTATTCATATGCATACTTTATGTGTGGATACGGATCTCCTGCCCTGTTAATTTCCAGTTGTCCAGCTGTTTACTTCCTTTGTGTGTTCAATTGGTTTCTTTGTTCCTAGGCGGTTTGCCATTTACCAGAGTTGTTTGGTGGGCAGGTAAAACTCTTAAAGCTGACACGTTAAGGTCAAGGCCATAGAAACACGTCAGTGATATGTTTAGTATCTCACAGAGAATATGGACTTAGTCTTTACATCCATTCGCAGCTTTCTATATCATTGGATCAGCTTTTGTACCATGAATTAGGACTCATTTTTGGGCCTCTTCTATTTTATATTTTTAGGGTATAATAGAAGGGAAGGCAAGTGAATTAGGTAATCAGAGTTTGAAGAATTTAGGTAGATAGGAAGGATCAAGGATAAAAGAAGCAGCAGGAAGTATCTCCCACTGCATGCCACATGTAGGTGGGTTTAAATTAATATAGTTATTATTACTTTTTTGTGGCTATATATAACAAATCACTTTACTTTATATATTGCTTAAAAGTGTATAAAAAAATATCAAATTTTTTTATTATTATAATAATTTTTTCATATTTTAGTATTTTATATCTACAACTTCCCAGCTGTCGGTAGTTTGACATTAATATTCATTAATAAATGAGACAAGAAAGAGAAAAGGGCCCAAAAGATTACCCAATAATTAAAATAAATACATTATACTAGACTTATCTAGAGATGATTGTTTTTTCTTGAGTAAATAAAACAAAGATTTTACATGAACTTTTATGTCAAAAGAAAAGACAAATTGGCAAAAATACAAAATTATGATTCAACTTTGGCGGCTTTACTCTTAGGCACAGTCACAGAAGACTCCACTAATATTAAGATTCAACTTCATGACTCTTTTCACCTTTTCTTTTTCCCAGTTTTGCTGTATTTCGTTTATAAAACTACAGTAATTAATGATCGTTTACCATCACTAAGAAAAACGCATCACTTTATGATAAAATATTTAAATATTTAATTCAACGTATTATGAATTATAATTTCCAGAGAATTCAAATTGATAAAAAACCACAATCCTTCAAAAGGATGATGGCCATGGGGCTGAAAATTCATTAGCAAAACCTTAAATTATTATTATTAATATTATTAGTTAATTAGTTTCATTAAGTTCACAAATTCCTCTTTCTCTTTTATGTAAACTCTTATACTTTTTCACACCACAAAATCATGAGAGCCTGCTTTCTACCATCCCTAATATGCAACATGAATTGTTCTTCTCTATAATCCAAGTAACGGAAGAAGAAAATTTAAAAGAATCTTATTGGAAATAAACAAAAACACAGAGAAGAAAAAAAACTAATTAAGTTTGAGGAGTACCCGTGAGATTGCTGATAAAAGAAAGAAAAAGGAGATAATACACTAATTTATTAACTTTTGGAAGCTACTACACTCTGACACCAGAACTCACTTTTCCTGCTCTATTTATAGAGTTAGAGCCAACGGTAACAAGCATGAAACTAGGAAACTAAATCCACTATCACACAAAACTAGCAACAAACCAATAACCCCTAGATACAAAAGACCAGGTAAAAACCAAAGACTCGATAAAAGACTTCAAAACTAAATGCTATAGACTAGGACAAATGTTGACTAAGAAATTAAAATAATATCTTAATAATCCCTCCCTTAAACAGAAAAAACTTTCAGTTTAATACACATATTGTCTTCTTCAAACCAGACCATCTAAAGTGAAGACTCCAAACAATTTTCTGAGCTTGAAGAACGATGCTAACTTGAGAGGCTTGGTCATTATGTCAGCAACCTGGTCTTCACTCTTGCAGTAAATAAGATCAATGACTCCTTCATTTGTCAGGTCCCTCAAGAAATGAAATTTCACATCTATATGCTTACTTCTTCCATGTAAAACATAACGAAACTTAAACGAAATATATATATATATATATATATATTTACAGAGAGTGTGGAAACCTGTTAGACTAGAGAGGAGTTCAAGCAGCAGCAGAATGAATAAAGAAGACAATGTCCTGTGTAGAGTTCAAGTAACTAACTGATATCAACAGATCTGATCTTTCAAGTGATTAAATATCAAACCAGCAGTATATAAACCACCACACGTACGGCACAACAACAAGTAAATTGACAGCAAAAATACCAGGAAACCAGATGAGAGAAAACCCAACAAAGAACACAATATTTAATGTGGTTCAGTCATCAAAATGACAACGTACATCCACGCGTCAACAAAGGAGAGTTTAGATTTCATTCATCAAGAGAAGATTACAAGCAATTCACTCAATCTCTACTCCTCACAGCAAGAATAGCTATATAGTTATATATATAAAAATATATTTTTTTACTTAAAGAACAGCTGTATGTCGGTCTATTTTGAAGACCTTCCAAATACACTGTTTTTCTTTCAAACCTGAAGACCACCTCCTCTATTCGCACACATGGCTTTGTGGCTCATATTCGATGGGCAAAGATATTTTTTAACTCTCATATGTCACCAAGCAATCTTACCTGCAAACCAAGTGAAAGCATTTAATGCTTACTAGATAATTTAATGCCTCCTCATCACATCCTCTTTTACAGAACAAAAGCTTAAAGAATCCATAGAACCACAACAAACGGAATTACAGTGATTCAATTTAAGGGACAAAATCGAGAAATGACCATGCCTGTCGGCCGAAGTTAAACCTTACCAATGGTCCAATATATATTCATATATAAAAAGAGTGCTGCTTGATAATTTGATAATTTTAACGTTATATTTTTATTAACTTTTAAATTAAAAAATATCAAATATGCATATAATGATGTATTAAAATCTATTTAAGTAAAGAAAATTTTATAGTGATCCATGATTAATAAATAAAATTTTAAATCTTAATCATTAATATCGTTTAAATGTTGTAAAAAAAATCTTAATATTAGTTATGATTTTAAATATAAGATTGAGCTTCACTCTGTAATGAACTGTACCAAATTATCCCTGTTGAACAAGTTTGATCAGGTTAGACCAAGTGGGCTGTATATGGGTTCCAGGTTGACTTTTTTTTATGGTTAAGATTTTGGTTTGACTGCTATGTTATTATGTAAAGCTCATCGATACGAGTTCATAGACTGGTGGCACATCAAATTCAGAGTTACGGATAAAAGGTTATGGTTATGAGAAATTTTAAACATTAGTTTTATATCAGTATCCAAACCAGTCTCAACTTTTTGGTCTAATAGTGACTAAAGGCTCTATATAAATGTTGGAAAGCATGCCCAACAAGAAAGAAATGCTAAAATAACCATTTTGTTCCGCAAACCTAAGAAATTTCTCTCCAGATCCATGGATCCAAACCGAGTTGTTTCGAACCCGTTTTTATGCCCAATCGGATCATCACCATTTTGTCCAAATCGACCACCATCATGATGTACGCACCAGCTACCCATGTTACCCACCTTTGGACCACCTCGCCAACTAAATTTTAGGCCAAACCATTAGCCGACGCGCCATGATCAGTCGTTCTAAGCCAATGGTGGCCGTTTGGCCATTTTTCAGCCATTCTAGGTCAGCCCATACGCCCTTCACCCCATCTTTGGACCCTCTGAACTCATTTCCATAGTCCATTTGCCAAGATTCCTCACCGTTTGAGAGATACATCAATGGGGAGTTCAACCGAGATTTCCATCAAGTTTTCTGGCCACCGATGATACTTTTGGACTGAGGTGAGTACACCATTGTGTTTCTTATCTCTTGGACTTTCTGTTAATATGAAATTTGTGAATTTTGGATGTTGTTTGATAAATTTTCCATTTTTGGATCAATTAGTTAAATACCAAATAAATTCGGACTGTGTTTCGACAAAATTGGTTAAATTAGACAAAATTGAAGTTGGATTAGTAAAATTAGATATTATTAGAACCTATTAGAAGGTTCAATTTCTAAAGATTAGCATTGGGTGAAAAGCCCAATTTTGGCTACCGAGTCCCAAGAGTACGCAGTATAATTGGATCGATCAGTATCCAATTTGTGTAATTTTATAATTTTACAAATTATTTTAAGACATTTGGTATTCACAAATGTCTTTGATTTAGTTACTAGAGCCTGAGAAATATTTTATTATATTACAGGCACTCGAGTTGAGCTTGGAGACGATCCTGCAGGATAACAGAAGTTAGCATCTACAGTACTATAAGTGATTATATTTTTAAAATGTTTTGGCATTTAGTATAATATAGATGTGGTTTGAGTATTTTACATATATATATATATATATATATCTTTTGATTTAAATGTTGATTTTATGCATCTATGAATATTTGCTTATATATATGTGTGTTATCATTTATGCGATTTTTGACAATGTTTTAAATGGTTTCTAATTCTAATGAGTCAATAATGGACTTGTGGTATTTAAATATTTTGGTATTTGAATTGAAATTTTAAATCATGTTGGAAATATCTGAGTTTGAGAAAGCGGATTGAAAATTATATGCTTTTAAGCATATTTAAATATTTTATAATTTTCTGTATTTAAAATTGATTTGTGGTGATATATATATATATATATATATATATATATTTCACTGTGATATTTCTAGTTTTGATATGAAATGATGATTTGGAATTTTTGAAGTATTTAAATAAACAGTTGGATTTGAATATTAAATTATGGTTTATGATGCAATATTATTTGGAAATGTATGATCTTACAAGATTATTTTAGAAATACTGTATTGTTTATTTTTAATTGGTTGTACCATATAGTACAAGTATTTCGGATCAGTATTATATTATAACGCGCGTAGTGTTTGCCACGGTATCATGAGGTTGGGTTCATCCCACAGGATTATTATTGCCATGAACTGTGAGGCTAGGCTCATCCCACAAGTTTATTATTGTCACAATGCTGTAAGATTGGGTTCATCCCACAGGTTATTATTTCCATAGGTCGTGAGGTTGGGTTCATCCCAATGGTTTATTATTGCCACGATACCTTTCGTACATTAAGGGTCGTGAGGTGGGATTATCCCACGGTTTACAGTTTTCATTTATTTACAGTCCAGTAGTGTTCCAGGATGCCGTGCACCACTTGGTAGTACTCTATATATATATATATATATATATGGTGTGGTGCATTATTTATGTTTCTTAGTGTATTATCAATTTTTCAATATTTGTGGTTATTATTGTACTTTCACAACTATTTTGTAAAGTTGTGTTTATATTATTTTATACCCAATATTTATATTGTGATTAGTCCAATTTATAATATTTTAATGATCATTGACTTCTTATTATTTGAGCATTGGTCTTATGATATTGAATTGGGGCACAACTTTGGGTTTTGTGGAACGATTTTAAATGGGGAACCTTTCATAAGAGTGGAACGAGAAGTTTTGAGAGAAAGTTTTACAAAAATAAAATATTATTTTTCCTATTTATGCTATGCCACTCACTGTGATATCTGTATCTCATGTTTTATTTGTTTTAAATTCGTTCTTTTAGATTCAAGCAGTTAGTTGGCAATCTACCTCACGCACCGCTTGTTATTTCGTGCTTTCCACTGCAGTAGTAGTGCTCGTTTTTCTCTATTATCTTTATCTTTCTAGACTTATTTGCATCAGTTGTTTCTCTTAAATTTTACAAATACTCTTAGAATGCTTTGATATAGTTTGGACATAGTATCGACTATATTGTTATGGGCCGTAGTGTGACGGGCTGTAGTTATAGACCATAGTTGTAGATCTGTATGCTGTTATGGTTTTATCTATATATATTGAAGTATTATTCAATATTGCATGTGATCATTCATTTACATTTTAAGTAGGGTTCTATTAGATACTCTTTAGGGAATGTCCAGTGAAACTTCACTAGGTGGGACTATCTGGGAGATCCTAGAAGGATTTCTGGAATGGATCCTGTCACACTCTATATATGTATAATAAATAAATCCCATCTTATCCAATCGGATCTTTAATTAGGTTTGCACTGATTTTAATTTAGCTTAGGGCTTTAAAAATGTCAACCAGCATTCTCATATAAATACAAATAATATTATTTTGAAAGTGTAAATGAAATAATACAATAGGAAAATAATAACTATCTAAGCCAAACAAGAGGTTGAAATTTTTTCTAAAACAAAATAATCAAATTGTATTTAAATAAAACATTAAAAAAGTAGATGAAATTAATCTTATTTTCTTTTTAAAAAAGTATTTAGTTTATTTTACTTTGATATTTTATTATTTTTAAATGAGATTATATTATATTATTGATAGATACTAAAATGAGAACTAAAACGAAAAAAAGATGAGGAACTCGGACTCGTTGTTTACCAACCCTTATGTGTTTTATAATTATTAAAATTACTAATATATAAAAGCAAAATTGCTGACTAATAGCATCCCAAAGAGATTCTTTATTTGCTTCATGCATTCTTTTTTTTTTTTAAACCAATCTTTTTCTTTTAACTCACTTTTTATTTTAATATAAATAATTGACTTACTTGTTCAAATATAAATAATTAAATTCATTTTTATTTTTATTTTATATTTTTTTTATCGGATTTTATACAAGTTTTAATGCTCCTAACACAATTTTTCATAGAAAATATAAGTTTATTACTTTCTTTTATTAATGCTTATAATGAAATATCAAAATAAAGAGTATATAAATAGTTTTATTGGAGAATCTAATAAAATTTTGTTTTTTTTATTTTTAAAAGTATTTTCTAATTTGAAAATATACTTTTTTTTTTTTTTTTTTTGAATAGAGATTATTGGAATGTTCACAAAGTGATAATCCAATAAACTCGGACTAAAAAAATTAACGCATGCCGTGCATAAGGAAGAAAAACTATTAAAAAAAAAAAAAAAGTCAACCTTTCACCATACTTTGTATTGGAAAAAAGATAATGCACTTTTTCAACACGCGCATTAGAATATAATTTTTTTAAGCTGATTATTCTTTTTGACTTTTTTTTACCCCTTTTTATTTAAGTTTATTTATTATTAATTATTTTATGGCAATTAACATAACAAGTCACTCTACTACGTACTACATAGATGGCTTAAAAGTGTCTTTAAAAAAATTAAAAAAAGGTATAATAATTGTAAGAAAATATTATGTATCGTCTAATTATCTTCTTAATAGCCATGGAGAGTGAAATATCAGTGGCCGATCTAGTGAAAAAGGAAATTTTTTCCAAAGGCTTAATCCTGCAAGGTTAATCAACAAGGGTGACTGGCCATAATATTCATCAGCAAATTAAAAAAGAAAGAGTAAAACGGAGATTTAACATGAATATTTCTGGAAAATAATTTCCTTCTGGTCTTAATAGACTCAGAAGATTTCGGAATAAGATGGTAAGTGCACCATACTAGGTTATGTGGAGATTATTATCTTTTTCTTGAGTAAAACGGAGATTTAACATGAATATTTCTGGAAATTAAAAAAAAAAAATGATAAAAAAAAATAAAAAAAAATAAAGCAAATCATGATCCAACTTGGTCTGTCCCATAAACAGTCACAGAGGGCCCCCACCGATATTAAGATTCAACTTCACGACTCTGACATTTTCTTTTTGCCATTTATACTGTACTTCGTTTATAAAAATATGGTAATTAATGTTTGATTACCATCACTATGAAAATATACTATTCATAAAATATTTAAACTTTTTATTCCAAGTTATGAATATAATTCAAATGGATAAAAACCCACAATCCTCCAAAAGGATGATGGCCTTTCGGGCAGAAATGTTCATTAGGAAAACCTTAATCAGGAGCAACTCTGGATTTCAACGTAAAGTCCTCCATTAAGACCAGCAGGAAATTATTTTCTTCGCTTTCTAGTCTGTTTACATTAAGCCAAAAAAAAAAAAAAGAGAGAGAGGAAAAGAAAAAGAAAAAACATGCAAGCTAAATTAAGAGCAATCAGCTAAAACAGCATCAAATAGACACTTTTATTCCTCTAAAATGATCTCATCTTGTTTTGCTGAACATTCAGATCACCACCGTCAACCTTTGTTTTTAAAAAAATCCCACCGCTGATCACCATCTGTATCCAACAAACATGATATAAAATAATTTTAATTATATTTTGGTGAAATAATTATACATACATATATATATATAATATAATATAAAATGGTTACTAAATAATTTAATAATATATATAGGTCATATAAATTGTATAAACAATTTGTATTATGTTGACGGTAAGAGTAGGGGAAATTTGAATTTTGGAATGAGCTCAAACTAGGACTTTGAAGTAAGTTAATTAATTAAGCCAAAGTTCATAGGTGCAAACGGGATTGGTAAGCACGATGATTTAATTAAAAAGGTGTACCTGTAAAACTCCAATGAAATATAAGCATCATCATCTTCATCCTTGCAAACGTTGCAATAATTCTGAGTCACCAAGTTTGTAACTCTCAAACTTTCGAGCTACAACTGTATAGCCGAAAATAACACATGCCACATGCTTAACTTTCCAATAATCTCTGCCTCCATCTGGCTGCATTCCGAGCACAAATTCTTTAGGCATGTCATAAACTTTAAGAAACTTTAATTCCTCCAAGTGTTTGATATCCGATGGAACCTCCTTCATTAGTGGAATAGGTCCGATGAACAGCTTTTCTAGAACAGGCAATGCTCCTTCATCTATTTTCAACACCTTTAATCTATACAACTTCTCTAAAGTAAGTTGCTTGAGTTTTTGGAAACTTCCCTCCTGAAAATGCAACTCCTCTCCTTCATATGCTCCGTGAATATCTAGAAATTCTAGATAATGCAAATGTTTTAGTACTTTTAATGGATCGTCCGTTAGCCTCGAGAAATTCAATGCAAGTCTGCGAAGATTTTGAACCTTCTTAATCCATTCTGGCAATTTCAGTAACTTGCCCATCAGGAAAAGTTGAGTTAGGAAACAAGGAGGAGATGAAATGTGCTGAACATCTAAAACTTCATCTTCATTGATAGAGTATACACATAGCATATCAAGATGGCTCATCTTCTCAATGCAGGGACATAAAGTCTTTCCTGTCTCAGCACTCAAATTTGTAATACCCAACATCTTCAATTTCTTCAAGTTCTCAAGCTCTTTAATGGCATTTGTCCCGCTTCGATAGGCATCCACAAATAGAAGTGTTTGTAAATCTTCTAAACATCCAATCCCTTCAGGTATCTTCACTCCTTCCATTGCCTTCAAACTGTGCTCAACTTCAAAACTACTGGAGAACGCCACAATACATTGTAAATTTTGAAGATTGTTGATTTCGATTGGCAAATCCAATATAGAAGTATTTCTAATGTCCAATGTCTGTAAACTTTGTAGCCTACCAATGGATTTTGGTAGCGTCTTTATTCTTGTATTCCTCAAAGATATGTACTTCAAGTGAGATAACTTCCCCACTTCTTTGGGGAGATAACAAAGAGGAGAATTAGAAAAATGTAACACTTTCAAAAGCTTGAATTTCTTAATCAAATCAACATTAATATCTTCTAATTTATCAATGTTGAAAAGAAAAACAGATCGAACTCCTCGAAGGTCTTCTACATTCTGGAGAACATTTTTTGTAGTGTTATGAATTGATAGACGACGAAATTTCTCTCTAGACCTCAAGTCATTCTCGTGGCGACCAACGCTTTGACAAAAGCCAAATTGATTGACCCTTGATAAGATTATTTCATGCATCAGATCATGCACTCGACACAATTTAGTTGATGCATAAAATTCTACCCAAGTCTGAATTAAGTTCCTGTTTATGAGCTCGTTTAAATATTCTTCTGCAACTTGTTCCAAGGTTTTGCTTCTCTGTTTCTGAACAAAACCTTCAGCAATCCACAATCTGCATAATGTCCAATTCTCAATGGCATGATCTTCAGGAAACATACCGAAGTATAAGAAGCAAGATTTGAGATAGTATGGGAGGTCATCATAACTGAGTGAAAAAATTTCTTGGATACTCGAAAGGTAAGGATTGGTTTCAAACTCAGATTCATGACTATCATGAAGCTTTTGCCATTCATACACAACCTTCTCTTTGGTTGAGAGTAAAGCACCGATAGTCGCAACTACAAGTGGCAAGCCTTGGCATTTCTTAACAATTTTAAGAGACAATTCCTCTAATTCTCGAGGACAACGCATCTCAAACTCAAAACGAAATGCCTTTTTACAGAACAATTCCCATGCCATTTCTTGAGACAGAGGTTCTATTTTTAGGACAAAATCACATGAATTTTCCTTACAACAAGCAGCAACATTATCATTTCTTGTTGTGATAATTATCCTGCTCCCTTTGTCGTTGCTCGGCAATGCAAGTTTCATAACATTCCAAAAATTTATGTCCCATATATCATCAAAAACAATCATATATCTCTTTGTTTCCAGGCATTGTCTAAGAATACTAATCAACTTTGGCAATATGTCCGTTTCATCCATAATACACTCTGTTAATGCTGCAGGGCAGATCTGCATTGCAATGCTCTTTAGTATCTTATTTATGTTGTATGATTGAGAAATACTAATCCAAGCTTGCAAATCAAATCTTGCTTTAACGTCTTCATTGTCATAGACCTTCTTAGCTAGAGTGGTCTTTCCTATCCCCCCTTGTCCTATCAATGAGATTACCGTTCGCATAGAATCTCCTCCAACCAACATCCTCACCAGATCATCTCTTTTGGTATCGAAGCCTAAGAGTTCATTTTCCTCAACAAATAAGGCACTCAATCGAGGGTCATGATGATATTGTTTATCATCTTTCATCCCTCTGCTAACTACTCCTTGTTGATCAAAGGGGCTCAAACCATATGTTTCACCTCTATCCTTGATTTTACGTAAGGATGCTTGAATATTTTGAATCTGAGATGCCATGTTGTAGCTCAATTTCAAAGCCTTGATTTTATGAGAAATGTTATGGAGGAAACTGAGGAATGCTCCACGTCGACTACGGTAATGGTGATTTGCCATATGAAGAAGGTATTCATCTATGACATCTTCTATGTGATAAGCTACTTCCTTTAGTTGTTTGAACCAAGCTCTGAAGCTCTCACTCTGTTCTCTTGTAACCCATTTTTTTGTATCAGCATCTTTAAATAGACTATTGATGAGCTCCAGTTCATTCTTTAGATTCATGACTTCTTTATGTGCTCCTTTGAAGAGTTGAGCTTCTTCTATTAGAAGCTGAACTAGCTTGTCAATGACAGAGGTTAGTATAATCTCTGTCATTTTCTCCTAGTTATAAGCTTCAACAAATCAAGTAAATCAATGGAAATACTCTTGCTAATTAGAATATATAATAAAGAAAATTAAAAAAGAAAGAAATATTGTACTATAAAAGAAGAAAAATAAGGCAAAACAACCCAGAAGTATTTGATATATAATATGTACTCACCTTAATGAGGAGTTAAGAATAATAGTTGTTAGACGGTGAAAGTCTTCCCTCCTTGCCTACGAGAGGTTGTTCCCCTCAGTTCCAATTTTGCGCTTGAATACACCTGGCAAAAGACCTTCAACCTTGTTGCCTGTTGGGTGTTAGGCCTTCCCCTCGGTCAAGTTTGTATATATTCAACACTAGTTCTTGAACTTAGTATATTCAGATGCATACCTTATGTCTGGATATGGATCTCCTTGTATACTACTCTGCCTTGTTGATTTCCAGTTGTCCAGCTTTTTGCTTCCTTTGTGTGTTCAACTGGTTTTCTTTGCTACAGAATCGTTTGCCGTTGACCAGAGTCGTTTGGTGGGCAACTAAATCTCTCAACTCAAATTTAAGATTTGGCCAAGCTGACATGTCAAGGTCATGTCCATACAAACACGTCAGTGATATCTTTGCTGTCTCACACCTTTATTGGAGAATATGGATTCGGCCTTGACATTCATTTGCAGCTTTCCATATAATTGGAACAGCTTTCGTGTCATAAATTAGGCCTCATTTTTTGGGCCTCTTCCATTTTTTTGGGCCTCTCCTAAACCCTCATCCATGCCGCATGTAGGTGGGTTTCAACAAACGCTCTGCCTTTTTGTAATATAAATTTTGGTCATAGTCTAGTAACATATAAAAAATAATAATAATAATAAAGTCATTAGTGTAATATATAAAACTATAATAATCAGTATCACATATAGTCATTATATTCTTTTAAATTTTTTTCAAAATTATTAATAAAAGAAATTTTTATTTTTTTATTATTTAAGAATCTATCAAAATATTAATCAATAATAAATGAAATAACTCTTTAAAAATATGAAATTTTTTTACTTTTTATTTGTTGTATTAAAAAATATATATTTTTATTATTATAATATTATATATAACATAAAATGCATCTCTATATATAGTTCCAGATTGAAATATATGATATAATTTTAAAGTTTAGGATCCTAAATCCTAAAATTACATAAATAATATAATTTTATTTTATTAATGGAAAAAAAATTGAAATATTGTTTTTCAAACACGACAAATTAGGATTTATACTTAAATAAACTTTTTTATTTTATTTATTTGACATATTTTTTTATTGGCTGTATCTAAAAATAAATATTTTTATTATTATAATATTATATATGACGTTTGATTAAGAGCATCCTAATTAGAACAAAAATATTAAAGCATATAATTAGGATAAAAATATAATATTATATTTGTAAAACAATAAATCAAAGTGTATTTCTATATATAAATTTTTTTTACATATGTTTGCATATATAATGGTAACAATAAAAAAAAAAAAAAAAAAGCAAATTATGATTCAATTTGGTCTATCCTATAAACACGGTCACAGAGGGCCCCCACCGACATTAAGATTCAACTTCATGACTCTGACTTTTTCTTTTTTCCACTTATATTGTATTTCGTTTATAAAAATGTGGTAATTAATGTTTGATTACCATCACTAAGAAAAAATATACTATTCATAAAATATTTAAACTTTTTATTCCATATTATGAAAATAATTCAAATGGATAAAAACCCACAATCCTTCATGAAAAAAATAAATAAATAAATAAACTTTCTTTTTCTGTCATGAACAAAATGAAACTTAAACGAAATATATATATATATATATATATATATATATGTATATATATTTACAGAGAATGTGGAAACCTGTAAGACTAGAGAGGAGTTCAAGCAGCAGCAGAATGAATAAAGAAGACAATGTCCTGTGTAGAGTTCAAGTAACTAACTGATATCAACAGATCTGATCTTTCAAGTGATTAAATATCAAACCAGCAGTATATAAACCACCACACGGCACAGCAACAAGTAAATTGACAGCAAAAATACCAGGAAACCAGATGAGAGAAAACCCAACAAAAAACACAATATTTAATGTGGTTCAGTCATCAAAAGGACAACGTACAGCCACGCGTCAACAAAGGAGAGTTTAGATTTCATTGATCAAAAGAAGATTACAAGTAATTCCCGCAATCGAGAAATTTAAAGTACCCAAAAAACCACAACAAATGGAGAAATGACCACGCCATCCGCCGAAGGTTTAACTGTACCAATAGTCCAATATATACATTCCCATTCATATATATATATATATATATATATATGTGTGTGTGTGTAGAAAGAGAGCTTAGCAAAAAAAAAAAAAAATATATATATATATATATATATATGTTGAAAGAGAGAGAACTTATGATTTTAACATTAATTTTTTATTTTATTTTTAAATTAAAAATATTAAATATAAATTTAATAACATATTAAAATTTATTTAAGTAAAATAAATTTTATAAGTGATTAATAAATAAAATTTTAAATTTTAATCATTAATATAATTTAAAGATTAAAAATTCTTAACATTAGTTATGATTTTAAATATTAAATTGAACTTGATTATATATATATATATATGATAAATAAATATCATCTTATTTAGTTGGACCCTTAATTAGGTTTCCAATTATTATAATTTAGTTCTTAAGGCTTTAAAATATCAACGATCATCCCATAAAAATATAAATAATATTATTTTGATAGATGTGAATGAAACAATAAAGGAGGAAAATAATAACTATTTAAACCAAAGTAAAGATTGATAATTTTTCTAAAACAAAATGATCAAATTGTATTTAAATAAAACATTAAAAAAAAGTGGATGAAACTAATCTCATTTTGTTTTTAAAAAGTATTTAGTTTATTTCACTTTGATTTGTTTTATTATTTTTAAATAAGATTATATTATATCACTGATGGATACAGTTAAAATGAGAACTAGAAAGGAAAAAGATGAGGAGCACGGAATTATTGTTTACGGAGCCTTGCTTGTTTTATAACTATTAAATTTACTAATATATAAAAGATTTTTTATTTATTTCATTCTTTAAAAAAAAAATCAATCTTTTTCTTCTAACTCACTATTTATTTTAATTTTTTGTATAAATAGTTGATTTGCTTCTTTAGATATAAAAAATCAAATTCACTTTTTATTTATATTTGGTTTTATATAAATTTTAACACTCCTAACACAATTTTTTATGAAAAAAAAGAAAAATATAAGTTTATTACTTTTTTTATGGTATACATAATTAATACTCGTAAAGAAATATCAAAATAAAGAGTATATAAATAGTTTTGTTGAAGAACCTAATAAAATTTTATTTTTTATTTTTTAAAATGTTTTCTAATTTGAAAAATATATTTTTTAAATAAAATAAAGAGATTACTGGAATGTTTACAAAGTGATGACTAAAAAAAATAACGTACGCCGTGCATAAGGAAGAAAAGCCTATTAAAAAAAAAAAAAAGTCATCCGTGAACCATACTTTATATTGGAAAAAGGTAATGCATTTTTTCAACATGCGCATCAGAACATATTTTTTTTAAGCTGATTTTTCTTTTTTACTTTTCTTTACCCCTTTTTATTTAAGTTTGTTTATTATTAGTTATTTTTAATGCCAAATAACATAACAAATCACTCTACTCCATAGATGGCTTAAAAGTGTATTAAAAAAAAAAAAGGGATATAATAATTGTAAGAATATATTATGTATCGTTTAATTACCTTCTTAATTGCCATGAAGAGTGAAATATCTGTGGCCGATCTAGTGAAAAAGGAAATTTTTCCCAAAGTCTTAATCTTACAAGGTTGATCAACAAGGGTTATTGGCCATAATATTCATCAATAAATTAAACAAGAAAGAGTAAAGGACCAAGAAGATTACGGAATTAGATGGTGAATGCACCATCTTGTCAATGACACAGGCTAGTATAATGTCTGTCATTTTCACCTGGTTATAAGCTTCAAAAAATCAAGTAAATCAATGGAAATACTCTTGGTATAAAATTTAGAATCAGTTAGAATAGATAATAATGAAAATGACAGTATTTGCAAAGAAAGTTAAAAAGAAAGAAATATTGTACCATAAAAGAAGAAAATAAGGCAAAACACCCCAGAAGTAAAGACAATTAAGAAGGTATTTGATATATAATATGTACTCACCTTAATGAGAAGTCAAGAATGGTAGTTGTTAACGGTGAAAGTAGGTTGTTCCCTTCAGTTCCAATTTTGCTCTTGAATACACCTGCAAAAAGACCTCGAACCGTATTGCCCGTTGGGGGTTAAGTCCTTCCCACGGTCAAGTTAGTATATATTGAACACTAGTTCTTGACCATAGTATTCAGATGCATATCTTATGTGTGGATATGGATCTCCTTGTATACTACTCTGCCTTGTTGATTTCCAGTTGTCCAGTTGTTTCCTTCCATTTTGTGTTCAACTGGTTTTCTTTGTTCCTAGATGGTCTGCCGTTGACCAGAGTCGTTCTGGGCAGCTAAATCTCTCAAGTCAAATTCAAGATTTGGCCAAGCTGACATGTTAATGTCATGGCCGAGGAAACACGTCAGTGTTGACCAGAGTCGTTTGGTGGGCAGCTAAATCTCTCAAGTCAAATTCAAGATCTGGCCAAGCTGACATGTGAAGGTCATGGCCGAGGAACCACGTTCAGTGATACGATTGGTATCTCACAGCCTTATTGGAGAATATGGATTTGGGCTTTACATTCCTTTGCAGCTTCCTATATCATTGGATCAGCTTTTGTATCATGAATTAGGCCTCATTTTTTGGGCCTCTTCTTTTTATATTTTTAGGTTATAACAAAAGGGATGGCAAGTGAATAAGGTAATCAAAGTTTGAAGAATTTGGGTAGATAGGAAGGATCAAGGATGAAAGAAACAGCAGCAAGTGTATCCTAATGCATGCCACATGTAGGTGGGTTTAAAGAAATGCTCTGCCTTTTTGTAATATAAATTTTGGTCATAGTCTTGTAACATATTAAAGTCATTATTTTCTCTTGTGTAAAGATCCTTACCAACCCAACCACCCCCACCCACCCCCGCGCCCCCCAACCAAGGGATTTACCAACTTGCCTAAAAATTGAAACCAAATTAAATCCCACGAAAAATAAATAAATAAATTGGTTTAATCTTTAGGACAAGATGGTACATTTCTAAATTATTTTAAAATATATATATATATATATATATATATATAAATGAAGAGGAACTCAAATCGAGATTCTTAGTCAGAAAAAAAAAAATTTAATGTTGAGTTAACTTGGGGGAGGTTTATCGTTTTTTCATAATTGTTAAAGTTAGCAATGAATTATAAATAGCAACCATGTTTCACAAAGTGATTATGCATCCAATGAATTGATGAGACCAACCAAACTACATACAAAAAGTGAAAGAAGTCATCCAATGACCAAAATTGGATTAATTAAAAATATTTAAAAGCATTTCTTGACTGATTATAAAAAAAACCCACTTGCATGTGGCATGCATCTCAATGCTTTGCCGCCACCCAGATCCCCTAGCATTTCTTCAAATGATGAATTCCCTTAAAAAAAAATTTGCATGTTTTTGCTTCTTTTTTGCTCCCATGAAAGTATGGGTTTTATAAACTAAAAAGGGCAACAAAATACAGCCCAGAAATCAAGAGCTAGCATCAGAGCCTCTCTGCTGATTCCTACACAAAACAACCAAAAGTGGAAGACAATCAACCTCAGAGGAGCCAAAAAAAACCTGTCAACAGCCCATTTACACATCAAATAAACTAGCTTGTTAACGTCTCTAGAGATCCAGCAAAAAATAAATAAAAAATAAATAAAGACAGGAATGAACTTCAAAAGATTATCCTTCAAATGCTCAGCAGACCAATGAAGATTCCACTTCCCTGGACTATTAATGCTTTGAACCACAACTTTAGCATCACATTCCAGCACCATGTACCTCCAACCTTCATGGTGCCAACTCTAATGCTTTGTAAATGGCAAGTAATTCAGCCACCTCTGGGATTTCAATAACTCTTTATGAATATGAATCGTTAAGACCTTTCCACAATGATCACGAGCAACCACACAAGCCGCTTTAAAATTTTCCCTTATCAATGAGTCAGTATCAATTTTCACGAACATTTGGCGAAGGATTCCAAAGAATGACTTGCGAATTAGAACTAGCACTTCTTTCCCCTCTAGGCCTCTAAAAAATAGATGTGTGTGTTAAAGTTGGTGATCCAAATTCTTGTTGATCCGGCCTGAAAAGCTCGCGGTGCAACCTGTTTGGTGAATTTATTTTAAGAGAAAAAATGGGGCTCCGTGGTGGTAGCAGAGGTCGAGGGCTGATAGGCCCGAGACCGTGGCCCACCACTAAGCTCGAGGGGGGTGCAGGGGCAGTGCCCTTGCGGTACAGATCTTTCCAATTTTGAAGTTTATTCTATCTGTACAATATATATATATATATTGGGGATTTTTTCGGATGTAGTAGTTTTGCAGCTCTATTTGCTCATCTTTTTTGTACTAATCTTCATCAATAAAAGTTTATCTCTTTTCGCTTGTGGTTTTTTCCCATGAAAGGTTTTCCACGTAAATCTGTGTGTGCTTTGTTTTATTTTATTGCTATTATTTTTGTTTTACTTTTCGTAACAGTGTGAAACTCTACAAACCCGCTTATCGAAGCCAAAACAAATTCCTCCACCCCAATCATCTGCCCCTGATATGAATTTGAGAAACCCTACACTACCAAATGTATTTCAAAGCATTTGTCCCTGCTTATCCTCTTCATGAACAGGGAGATAAGGACATGGATCACACAAAATAATTAATAGGCTATTAAGGCCTAACTAATCCCATCGAATGCACCATTGAGAAGCAAACCACAAACTACGAGCCAAGTGACAGAAGAAAAATAAATGAGCCTCATCTTCCATTTGATCACATCCAAAAGGACAATGTTGATAATCCACCTCTATGTTCTTTTTTATCAGATTGACTTTCACTGGTAAACCTCGATTACTAAGTTTCCAAAGGAAGAATTTGAACTTTTCATTCATGCTACTCTTCTATAAAGATTTCCACCAGATAGAACTCATTGACTCACTCCAATTATCCACCTTATGAGCAGATTTCCCAGACTTGTCCCCAGCCAAATGAGCACAACCCCATAAGCTTCTTTGGCCTAAAAAATCTTCTTCACATTCAAAATTGTGTCATCATCAAAGATTGAATTCAAAAGGATTAAGTCCCAGGCTCCATCCTTCCTCTTCAAAGAATCCACCATCGCTATCCCATTCACCTCGGTTCCCTACTTCGGAAAAGGTTTAAAAGAAAGATTGTTTGGGATTCAGGGGTCCTAAATGTTCATAGAACTTCCCTCACCAACCCCATAACTTATTCCTTTGGATAGAAGATTTCTAGTGCTCAAAATCCCTGTTTACAACCATGAGCAACCAGACCTTTTCTTATAGTT
Source organism: Ziziphus jujuba (assembly GCF_031755915.1). Classification (NCBI taxonomy): domain Eukaryota; kingdom Viridiplantae; phylum Streptophyta; class Magnoliopsida; order Rosales; family Rhamnaceae; genus Ziziphus; species Ziziphus jujuba. Next base: position 29,896,021 of record NC_083383.1, read on the forward strand.
CATGAACGAAGATTGAGGGAAATACTTGGCCTTCAGGACCTTCACCCAAGGCTTGTCCAACTCTGACTAAAGAGACCACCCAATCTTGCTAAGCAAAGATTTATTCATAGCCTGCAAACTCCTCACCTTTAGAACTCTACTGACTTTAGGAGAACAAAACTTCTTCCACTCCACCAACAAACTTCAGACCTTTTTTCGCTTTTTGTTTTTTGTTTTTTTTTTTTTTTGTTTTTTTGTTTTTTTTTTTTTGTTTTTTTTTTGTTTTTTTTTTTTTTTTGTTTTTGATAAACTTGTTTGCATTTTTTTTTCTTTTTTTTTTTTTGGGTTGATAAGAAACATCCATACTTCATTAAGAAGAAACAGCAGTATACATCTCATCTTGAATGATAGGAGATAACCATGTTGTTCCCTCCTCCATCCAAGTGGCATAATCAGACAAACCCATACAACATCTAGCTAGAGCATGTATAGCTCGATTTGTATTATGAGATGCATAACTACATCTATAGTTGCATTGTTACATGTAAAAGTTCCCAATGGATTGAAGAGCATTTTTTATGTCTTCAACTAGGAAACATTCAACCCCAGATAAAAACTTGGATCCTAAAGCAACCTAATAGCCTCCAAAGAGTCACTCACTAACTCCACCCACTGCGCCCGCCCGCCCCCCCCCCCCCCCCCCCCCCCCTCCCAAACAACATTAATACCTGATTCAATACAAAAAAATAGAGCTTCATGAATTGAAATTAATTCAGTGTAAAAAGGTGTAAAAGGTTGATGAAAAGGCTTAGCCATGGCAGCCATTAACTCCCCTTTAGAATTTCTTATTATTATTCTTACTCCCACAATTCCATCGAGTATTGAAACTACTCCATCAACATTAATTTTGTAAACTCCAGTAGGTGGCAAACTTAATCTTGAGACAACACAAGAACCATGACTATCCTTTTAAACAAAATTAGCTGCAACAAATTTCGTATGCAAATCTTAAGCTGCATCGAGTAAGACTTGACCATTCTTTAATGAATCCCTAAGTAAAAACTTATTGCGCCTATTCCATATTGCCTAACAGATTATTCCAAAAACTTCTGGAAATCCAATAATGAATCCAAAAACTTTGAAACACAAATCAACAAAAGAAAGAAAAAAGTTTTTCCTTAAATGCTAAGCAAAATCAATCTTCTTCCAAGTATTTTGAACAAATTTGCAACACCATAGAGCATGAAGAACAAATTCTACATCTATTCTATTGAAACTTAATTCAATACAAAACTCAGTTCACAGCCACAAGAGAGAAAGAAACGCACAAAATCACATATAAATTTTTACGAGGTTTGGTCTAGAATTGGCCTACATCCTCGGTGAACTCCATTCAAGAAGTTCTTGCACTCTGAACAATGATCATACAACAAATACTCTTTCTCTGTACTGGTTATCTACACCCTGAAACCAACCCAGAAAAACCTTGTACAACCTCTCACTTTCTCATAAACCACTGACCTAGAATGGCCTAATCCATACTAAGAGAAAGAGATGAAACTAAGAGTAAAAGGATTTTTACCAGAAGAAAAATAAAAAGAAGAACAAGAAGCACTCGGTTGCGTTTTGATTGAGAGCAAACAGAACGAATGATCTATGTTCTGTTTCTGCAGCTATACCATCATTTATAAGCCTTCGAAAACAGAAATCTAACTTTGCTAACTCATCCTAACCACTTCCTTAAATGTAATGGCACCGTTTCACAACTGAAATATATATATATATATATATATATATATATATATATATATATATAATGTTGATTTTGACTCCTCTTAATCGAATCACAACCGTAGCATACTCTACCTTGATTCAAATGAGAGGAAAAATTTTGTGCAAGACTCCTTGGACTTCTCAGTTCACTGATTTAACCTATCAGCCATATTCAATTCTTAGTAAACTTTCGCAAGTCTCACGTTTGCTAATTAGAAGAACTTTAGTTCCTATAGCTGCTGGACTGTATGCTGTTGTAATTTTCTCCAAGCCAATAACTCCTTCATTCACAACATCCCTTGTGAAACGATACTTCACATCAATATGTTTTGTTTGATCATTATAAACCAGATTTTTACACAGATGAATTGAGCTTTGACTGTATAAGTATTTTTACATAGATGAATTGAGCTTTGACTGTATAAGTATATAGCAACTTCTTCCTCTAAAAACTTCAATTCTTGCAGCAAACCCTTTAACCATAAAGCCTCTTTCATAGCTTCTGCAGTAGTTATATATTTAGCTTCAGTTGATGATAAAGCCACTCTTGACTGTAGTCTAGACTTCCAGTTGATACAATTATTGCAAATTGTAAACAAATAAGAACTAGTTGACCTTTTTCTATCTCTGTCACCTGCATAATCAGAGTCTACATAACCTTTGAGAACAACACCTTCTTTACAGTGACTAAATGTCAAACTAACTTCAGAAGTTCCCTTAAGATATTTTAGAAGCCATTGAAGAGCCTCCCAATGTTTTCTTCTAGGATTTGCCATAAACCTACCAAGAACACTGATTCAATGAACTAGATCTGACCTTGTACAGATCATAACATATAAAACAAACCCTATTGCACTTACATAAGTCACATTACTTATGTCTTCCTTTTCTTCTTCGGTTTGAGGACACAAATTGGCAAATAACTTATAGTGATTTCCAAATGGTACATTTGTTGAATTTGCAGTACTCATTGAAAACTTAGACAATATTTTCTGAACATAACCTTTCTGATTCAAGAAAAGTTGATTCTTCAATCTGTCCCTTTCAATATTCATGCCTAAAATCTTCTTTGCTGGTCCAAGCTCCTTCATATCAAATTCTGCCTTCAACACATCCTTTATAGTCTTGATATTCTTCATGTTTTGACCAGTCAATAACATATCATCTACATATAAGAGCAAGCAAATTGACTCATGATAGGTTTCACCTTTGTAATATAGACAACTATCATAGCTACTTCTCTTAAAACCACCTTTTAACACATAAGTGTCAAATCTCCTATACCACTGTCGAGGAGATTGCTTTAAAACATTTCATCCTTCGAGTTTGAGACCTCAAAGCCTTCATGTTGCTTCATATATATAACATCATCAAGTTCACCATGCAGAAATGCTGTTTTCACATCAAGTCATTCCAACTCCCAGTTGAAATGAGCAATCAATGATAAAATTATCCTAATAGTTGTATACTTTATCACAAGAGAGAAAATCTTAATATAATCTATCCCTTGTACCTGTGTAAATCCCTTGGCAATGAATCTTGCCTTAAATCTGACTGGATCAACACTTGACATTCCCTTTTTTACTCTAAATATCCACTTACAGTTAACTACTTTTTGAGTTGCAAGTTTAGGAACCAATACCCAAGTTTTGTTCTTGTGTAAGGATTCCAATTCTTCTAACATAGCATTATACCACAACTTCAAGTGTTTACTTTTCATCGCTTTTGAATAACTAGTAGGTTACTCATATGCAAGTTCTTGAAAACACACTAAAGCAAACATAGTGGAGTTAGAAGAACTAAATTTAATTTGAGGTTTTACCATTTTCCTCTATCTGTCTTTTGCCAATTGGTACTTTTATAGAGGATTAATATCTTTAGCAATTGCTTCCTCTTTAGTTTCTTGATCTAGTTGTTCATCTAGAGGCTCTGGAAGTTGTATTTTAGCTTCAACTTATACTTGAGTTGTTTGTTCATCCTTTGCCTTCATATATAGCTCCACCTCAAACTGAACTGACTTGTCCTTGGTGGAAATTTCTGTCCCTGAATCTTTATTACTCAAGCAAGGCATAATATTTTCGTTAAAAATAACATCCTTACTTATTATGGTTTTAAACCTTTCATATCTCTCACCCACAGTCTATACCCTTTAACTCCCTTAGGATAACCTAGAAATACACACTTTAATGATCTGGGCTCAAGTTTTCCTTCACTTTGATAAGCATATGCTTCACATCCAAAGACTTTAAGTCTAGTATAGTCTACAGGTTTGTCTGACCACATTTCTTTAGGAGTTTTAAATTCTATAGCAGTTGATGGATATCTACTCACCAAATAGGTTGCTGTCATAACAACTTCACCCCAAAACGGTTTTGGTAGACCAGAACTTAGCAACATGCACCTAACCTTGTTCAGAAAGTTCATGTTCATTCTCTTAGCAACGCCATTTTGCTGAGGAGTATAAGTAACTGTCTTATGTCTAAGAATTCCAACTTCTTTACAGAAATTTTCAAATTCAAAATTACAAAATTCTAGTCCATTATCAGTTCTTAACACATTCAATTTTTTCCCTGTTTGGTTTTAAACTAAAGAGTGCCAATGTTTAAATTTAACAAAACCGTCATTTTTATGTTTTAATAGAAAAACCCAAACTTTTCTGGAAAAATCATCAAGAATTGAAAGAAACTACTTGTTACCTCCATGTGTAGGTGTGCTAGTTGGTCCCCATAAATCTGCATGTGCATAGTGCAGTATTGAGATAGCTTTATATGTTCCTAGCTTAAAACTCAACTGATGTTGCCTCCCCAATATGCAGTACTCATAAAATTCCATCTTATTGATTTTGTTCTTACCAAACAGCCCTTGATTGTTGAGAATCTAAAGGCCTTTCTCACTGATATGTCCCAATCTTTTATGCCAAAGTTGGGTTTTATCTGGACTTGAAGTTATAATTGCTGCATTGATCTCAGTTATTGTTTTCCCTTGCAGAACATACAGCCCATTTCTTTTGATTCCTCTCGTGACAGTAAAAGCATCTTTATTGATCTTCATTGACCCATTTTCAGATTTACAACTAAAATTTGATTCATCCAAGACTCCAAGTGAAATGAGGTTTCTTTGTAGCTCAGGTACAAATCTGACATTACTCAAAGTCCTTATCACTCCACCACTCATCCTAATCAAAATATCTCTAATACCAGTCACGTTACATGCTTGATTATTTCCTAACAGCACTTTACCACCATTTAGGTTTCAAAAATTGACAAACCAATCTTGTCTTGGTCACATATAGAAGGTACATCCAAAATCTAGAATCCATTCTTGACTTGTTTGATCCATTGAGACAGCCAATACATCTCCTATGTCATTTTCATTGCTCATTACAGCAGCATCACCTTTCTCTGAATGTTTCCCTCTATTTTCTTTATTTATCTTTTTGTAGCAATCGTTGATGAGATGGCCTTCTTTCTGGCAATAATAATATTTACTTCCTCTATTTTTTGACTTAGATCTAGACTTGTCTTTAGATTTCCCCCTGAAATTGTGATTATAGCCTTTTGAATTTCTAACTGGATTTTTACCTCTAGCAAACAGACCTTCCCCACTTGTGTCAGGCCTCTCAATTTTCACTTCCAACTCTTTTGCTCTCAAAGAACTTATAACAATATCGATGATCAAAATCCCTCTTCCATACTTAATTGCGTTCTTAATATCCTTACAACTATTAGGAAGGGAATTTAACAGAATCATGGCATGATGTTCATCAATGAACTTTTCATTACAGTTAGCCAGATCTAAAACCAATTTGTCAAACTCATCAAGATTTCCCTCTAAATCCTTTGTGGGATTCATCTTGTAACCAAAAAATTTCTCCAACATATATATTTTATTTGGCAATGATTTAACCAAATATAATTGCTCTAATCTACTCCAGATTTTAGAGGTAGTCTTAGAATAATTTACCTTCCTCGGTATGCTATCAAACAGATGTAAAATTATGGTACTATAAGCAATTTCATCCATGTCTTTCCTCTGCTCTTCCGTGAGACTCTCTGGGAAAGATCCATCAATAGCTTTAGCAACATTCTGTTGCACTAGGACTGCCTTCATCTTTTACCTCCATAAAAGGAAGTTCCTTTTTAAATTAAAGACCTCTAACTCTACCTTTGACCCCATTTAGGATTCTGGTTCTCACTCAGGAATTTCTTCAAACAGATGGTAGGTAGAAGCTTCTTTCTTGTGAATTAAGTATATAAGAATGCTCTGATACCCCTATTAAAACTTAATTCAATACAAAACTCAGTTCACAACCACAAGCAAGAAAGAAACACACAGAAACACACATAAATTTTTATGAGGTTCGGTCTAGAATTGACCTACATCCTCGGTGAACTCCATCCAAGAAGTTCTTGCACTATGAATAATGATCATACAACAAATTCTCTTTCTCTGTACTGGTTTTCTACACCCTGAAACAAACCAAAAAACCCTTTTACAACCTCTCACTTTCTCACAAACCACTTATCCAGAATGGCTTCATCCATACCAAGAGAAAGAGATGAAACTAAGAGTAAAAGGATTTTTACTAGAAGAAAAAGATAGAGAAGAACAAGAAGCACTCGATTGCCTTTTGATTGAGAGCTAATAGAATGAATGATCTGTGTTCTGTTTCTGCAATTATACCATCATTTAGAAGCCTTCGAAAATAGAAAACTAACTTTGCTGACTCATCCTAACCACTTCCTTAAGTGTAACGACACTGCTACACAACTGAAGTATATATATATATATATATATAAATGTTGATTTTGACTCCTCTTAATTGAATCACAACTGCAAACATTATAGACCCCATCAATTGTTATATGATGTTGAGACAGTTGAGTTGCAGTTGGCAAAGCATCAGAGCAAGCTCTCCACAAAAATAAATTAATTTTATTTGGCACATTTAGATTCTAGAGTCTTCTCTAACAAGATTGAAGCTGCTGATCACTTGAGCTTCCAATGTGAGCATCACCTCCCAATTTACGAGCTATCTAGTAACCACATCACAAGGATACTACCCGACTTTGAAAAATACTAGCTATATTGATTTTATTTACCCAAACCTCCAATAGGAACCTGTAAAATAGCCTCAGCTTCGTTAGATTAGAAATTGAAGCATATCATCTCAAGATTCGATCCACCTGATGGTGTCATCAGATTAGGCATTGGAATTTAAGGTCCAAGGAAACAACACAAGAAGATAGTTAGTAGTTGTGAGCCACTGATGATGATAAATACTTAATAAACATCCATCACCAATGCGCTATACACATCCACTTTCTAAAACACTTCGACCCCAACAAAAACTCTTCCACAGATGTGAACATCCTTTGCCTTTTCGAGCTTCTAACAAAGAACAATTCAGAAAGTATCTAGCTTTCAAAACTTTACTTGCCAAACTAGATTGGTTTTTAGGAAGCTGCCAACACTGCTTGGCCAAGAGTGCTCTGTTAAATTCTTCTGAAGACCGGAAACCCATCTAATGTTTTCGGTTGACACATCAATTCCCACTTCTTCCAAAAGACCCTCATTTGTCACCATATTTCCCTAACAAAATCGTGCCATAAGACAATTGAGCTCATATTTAAACAACAAGTATATCTTCAAAATCGGTTAAGAAAATATCTAAGCTTGCAATGTGGAGCACCAACTTTGAAGAGAAATCCAAAAGCTTTGAGTAATTTTAGCAACTGACATGGGGCAAGCTATATAAAAGGGAGATAGGCTGCCATTTAATGTGAACTACTCAATTGAGTAGAGTAGGCTCCTAAAGAGAGAGCTCTCATGTTAGATTCAGCAAAGAATGCTCGGTGATTGTGTGAGTCTCAAATGCTATTATGTAGGTCCCATGAATATATGAATATTTTATATTGTGTCTATGTATTTGTCTTGTATAAGCCATTAGTATAATAGAGGTGATTTATTTCTTCCCCAACAATTTGGTATCATAGTGGGTTAGATTCAATGGGATAGTAGTTTAATGGGTTTAGTAAGTTAGTTTTGGTGTCTTGGTTGGTATGGAAGAGTGGTTTGTAAAAGTTTGCTAGGAAGCAAAGCATGAGCATTAGCGACCATAATATTGTAGGAGACGATCAAAAACCGTGTGGTGAATGGTTAAAGACCATGAGTGCCAGAAAGGACGGTCAGAGACAGTTAAACTTGCTAGGCAATCAAGTATTGCGGTGATGCATGGAGGTAGTCTGAGACTGTAGCGGAAATAGGTAGTCAAGAACCATTGTTAGAGGAGCTTCGTATGATCATGCACAATCTAGGATTGTGGAGCTTGTTGTCTGGGACTAAGCTTGTATGGTGTGTAAGCAAACCACCAAACCACAATGGATGACCTTCAAAAGATGGAAGGTATGTGAAAGCTCAATAGTATAAATAATAATACATATGGTCGTTGCATATGGTGCCTTATCTGCAGGGATAGGATCTTTGAAGGATCGTTGGAGGCGATTATGTCGTTGATGAATATCATTGCTTTGATGAATTGGAAAATCAAAGCTGGTAAGGCATATTGGCAATTAGGACTTCCATTAGGAAGAAAATACTGGAGTATATTGGAGATGCCAAGACATCAAAGGAAGGAAGCATGGGACTTTTTCACACTCTACTTTAAGAAGAAAAGAAATAGTGGAAGTCAACGTTGAGGGGAAGAATTGAAGGATATTCAACATTGGCTTAAGTTTCTAGAATTATCTATTATATTTGACATATTTGAACAGCAAGTATAGGCTCAAAATTGGTGAAAAAAATATCTAAGCTTGCAGTGTGGAGCACCAACTTTGAAGAGAAATCCAAAAGCTTTGAGTAAGCTTAGCAACTGACATGGGCAAGCTATATAAATGGGAGATAGGCTACCATGTAACGTGAGCTACTTAATTGAGTATAGTAGGCTCCTAGAGAGATAGCTCTCATGTTAGAGTCAGCAAAGAATGCGAGGTGTTTGTGTGAGTCTCAAATGCAATTATGTGTATGGGTTTCGTTGAATGTATGAATATTTTATGTTGTTTCTATGTATTTATCTTGTATAAGCCATTAGTATAATAGAGGTGATTTATTTCTTCCCCAACAAATGTTGCAACACAAGCTCCTTTGAAACTAACAGAAGCAACATATTTTTCATGGAAAAAACAATTTGATCAATATATTTTACATAGAAGTAACAATTTGATACACTACTCATTGGTTATGATCTATATGGATTTATAGATGGAACACTCCATTGTCTTTCACCAATGATGAATCCCCCAATTTAGATTATATATTTTGGGCATAATAGAATTCCCTCCTTTTAAGTGTCATACTTGCCTCTTTATCAAAGGATATGTATCAATTCATCTGCTCTGCTGAAACTTCACAAGAAGCTTGGTAGAAACTAACCCTCACATTTGCTAAACGATCACATTCACGATTGATGCAACTTCGAGAATGGCTCATTCATCATCCTCAAGGCTCTCGTTCAATTCATGACTATTTGATTGATGTTAAGGCTGCAGCTGATGAACTGGTCATTATCAATCATCCAATAAGTGATGATATATTATCAGTGGACTTTCTCTTGAATTTGAAAACATATCAGTTGTGTTTCGATCTTGTGATACATCCATCTCTTATGAAGAATTCTATGAGAAGCTTGTGGAACATGCTAGCTACAAGAAATGGAATGAAGTGCAAACTGATGACTCATCATTCAGGGTGCTTGTTGCAAATCGACTTCTCAATTGTCATGGATGAAACGTTACTTTCAAAATAGACAGTCAACGACAAAATTCCACTGATGGCAATTTTAGCCACAGGCCTTCCTCTTCCTGTATTTCTACAATCTAGGGACCATCTTGCTCCACTGGATACGCCAATGCCTACAAGGGATGCTGTTAATTGTTGTGTTTAATCCAAAGGCATTTTGCTCGTTTCTGTCCTCTATTACGCTAACAATGGACATTCATACCACAGCAACAAGCCTCTTTTCCAAAGAATCCTATGCCTTAAGGCTATCAAACTAATTCCATTCTTGGACCTGCTCCATCCATCCAGTCCACAAATTCTTCATGGCTTGTTGATTTAAGGGCTTCACCCAACTATTGATAAAAGTTTTTCCTTCCATCCCTTCAGCTTGACCCATACATGATCTCTTCAGCTTACTTGCTGACCATCTTGTCAGGACCCGTCCAAGATTCCTCATCAGAACCCTAGACAAGTCCTGATCCCAGGGAAACCCTACCGAATCTTCCAATGGAAAATCCGGCAGAACCTCTCCTAAGGGTTGGACTTACCACAAATTCCCTGCACTGAAAACATACTTCTATATATATACCGCCTTATTCCTACACTTTACTACAATTTAATTCCACAATAATCAACACTTCCATAAATTAAACAGGGAACTAATGCAATGTTTAATAAAATATATCCAATACAGTATACAGAGCATCATATGATACAATAAAGTATGAAAGTTATACAACAAAGGATGAAAGAAATATTACAATAGAAATAAATGAAAAAGAAGAAAACTCCTTGAAATACAATAGCAACGAAGATCAAGCTCGCTCCAGATGAATGTCTACCAATCTTTGTATCTAGGGAAACGGGTTTAAAAATATAAGATGCTAATCATCTCAGTAAGTGACCGCATCTACTATATAATTATAATAGCAATGATAGTTATAATACACTTGAATAATTAAAAATAAATAAGTAAATAATTAATAATTAATTGAAAATAATATTTTCTTTCAAAATCCTCACCATTCACTCCGTTGGAAAAGTTTCCCTTTTAAAACATTTTACAAAACCCGCTATTTGTATGCCCCGAAAACCAAGGAAAACAATTAGTCAATAATTTTCCACTAAAATACGATAATTCAAGGATTCAAAATTTATAATGAAATAAAAAGAAATAAAAATAACTTGTAACAATTACTAAATAATTAATGCATGTCATAACAATTAATACCAAAATATTAATAAAACTCACATTAAAACAATTCATAGAATAATTAAGTAATTAAAATAAATCAATTTATTGAACAATTAAGCAAAGGAAAAATTAAATCAAATTAAAACACCCATTTAAAATAAATGGTAAGAATAAAATAAAATGAAAGAAAATATAATGTATTAGAATTGATTTCAAAATACCAAAACAATTTGAATAATAAATTCGTAAAATCATTTTTATAAAAATTGCGTAACTTTTAAATTTAAATAATTAATAAAACACTGTTAAGTACATTTTTATTAAAACAAAATTTTAAAATATTTCATATTTGAGAATCATGTCGTGAAAACCATTTGATGCACCCAGTATATACCAATGGCGTCAACGGTACCCAGCGTCCCAAGCACTGCCAAACAGGAGGTTAAAGAAAGAAACCGGATGTCCCACCGCGCCGCTGTAAACAGGTGTCCCGGCTATGGAGGGACGGCCTACCCTCATCCGATGGCAACCACAGGACAACCCCATAAATCACCTGTGCGCTACTCACATCCACCTGCTCGCTAATCATATCCATGTGCGCACTAATCACATCCATATATACAGAACACCAGTACGTGTATGGTGCATCTAAAAACTCGTAAATCACAAAATTAATATTATATAAAATACCACTAGGTTTATTTTGTCCATTTAAACCCATAAATTTTTCACATTTTTTTTAAAATCATCATCATAAATCCATCGCATAAATTCCATAAATTTCAAATCCATCAATTCAAATATATGAATTTTTCCAATGGCATAAAGTCAAATCTTAATATTCCAATGTATAAATATTTTTAAATATAATAATTCAAACCCATATCTTTCTCAAATTCTCAAAAATTAATTTAAATCAACATATTCTTTAAACCCACATAAACTTCATAAATAATTAAATTCCACAATTCCTCAATATATAATAAGTTTAAAATAAATAATTTCTTTCAAATCCATACAATCAATCCATACCAAAGTAATATTAAATCACATAAATTCATATAGTATTAAAATCATACAATTATGCACAATAAATCTCATAATAAACAAAACAATAAATTAAAAGAATTAAAACCACAATTCCTTTAAATTCACAAATATATTTTTGGCACCAAAACATACATTAAAATTATCATAAATTAACAATATAAAATTAAAGAGTAATTTTATTAAATCACCAACACATAAAACATATTTTCCACAAAATCAATTAACACAAAATATATAATTAATCACCCAAAATAATTTTTGAAGGTGGGTCACTCACCTCAAGCATGTGTATCAATCGAGATCCTTTGCAAGATCAACTCCACTACCTACACGTGCACCTAAAATATCCACAACACACAAAACTAATTATATTAATATTTTAATCGGGTAACTCCCAAATGGGCACCCAGGGAGCAAACACAAACGACAACCAAAATTTACAAGTAATATACCGAATCGAAGCTTGTGAAACGAGGATTACGAATCTGGTTTTACTTTCCGGAGATCGGACCCGAGATGGCCGGAATCTCGTCGGAAAGCTCTCGGATTTTAGACCCTCGATTCTCATAATCTGTTAAGAATTGGGAAAATTGGACACCGGATTTGGGTTCAGGGGGTCGAAATTAGTGGGAGAAGATGGGTGGTGCATCTGGGAACTCGTCGGAAATCAATTTCCCGATGAGCCACCGTGGTCACCGGAAACCGTCACTGCCGACGGCGCGTTCGATGGCCACTAATAGTGATTTTTAGAGGAAATGTAGATCGGGGAATGGTGAATGAATGGGACTGGCAGTGTGGCAAACGGAGGCCAGATCAAGGAGAAATCTGGGTTCAAAGCAATCGGCGCCGCTATTGGAAAAAGTCTCGATCCGGGCGTATCGGTAGTCGGTTGGCCATGATTTTTGGCTGGCCGACTGGTTTTCAGGTGGGTGTCAACATGGGATGGCGCATGTACTGTTCTGGTGGCCGGAAATGGGTGAACGGCGGTTGGCTGGTCCTTCCCCTTTTCTTTCTCTTTCTCTATCCTCTTTCTCTCCTCCTTCTCCTTCTCTCTCCTCCATCCCCTTCTCAACTAGTCAAAATGCCTGTGAATGCTACTGTGCACTCATGGGTGGGTCCACTTTTTGTGACATGTGGCATCACTGTTCACACACATACAGATCTATGAATAGTAAATGCTGTCTCGGAAAAACTTCACAGGTCCGTAACTTTCAAACCACATGTCCAAATCGGGCATGCCGCTAGTCTATGAACTCGTATTGATGAGTACTTCACAACCATGCATGAGTCAAAGTTCAACTTTGCACGAACAAAAAGTCAACTCCGGCACCTCTTGGATAATTTGGACATCAACTTGTTTTGCTCATAACTTTCAAACGATAGCTCCGATTTCGTCGTGCTACTAGTCTATGAACTCGGAGCATCATATACTTCACTACGGTACCACAGTCAACTAGAAATTTCACCGAGAACAAAAGTCAACTTTTTGACCCACTCGATCAACGGTCAACCTCGATCAACGTGCAAGAATCCCGATGTAGTTTGGGACGAGGTGTTACAATCTCCTTCATCTCGATTGGTGTGCTTAAAGAACAAGAAGCTATTGTCTTTTGCCAATTAATTTGCTGCCTAGATGCATCCTTATAACCTTTTAATAAATTCTTAATTGTCGAACATTCATGAGTAGTTGCTTTAGCAAACAAGATCGTATCATCAACAAAGAAAAGATGAGTAACTAAAGGCTTACATGGAGAAACTCGAATACCAGAAAGCACATCATCAGCTTCAGCTTTCCTTAATAAATTGGAAAAACCCTTTGCACAAATGAAACACAAATACGGTGATAAAAGATCACCCTGTCTTAAACCATAATATGGTTTAATAAATCCATGAACTTCGCCATTAATCAAAATAGAATAAGTCAATGAAATAATACATCTCATGATTAAATCAACCCAACACTCCTAAAAAAGCCATATAAGTCAGCATAGCTCGAAGAAAAGTCCATTCTACAAGATCATATACTTTGCTTATATCAAAGTTCAAAGTAAGCATATGATCACCTCGATTGTATTTGTTACTACGGGTTTAGTTGATTGCCTCGGAGTACTATGCTTTTTCTTTTTCTTTTTGGGTGAGAGAGTATTGACACCTTTGAATTATATTATGTATATCATTTCAATAATGTATATTTGTATTTTATATTATTTTTTATTTGTTTTGCATAAATTTCAACATTATTAACACAATATTTTATAGAAAAAATATGTTCATTACTTTATTTCATGGTATACAATAGTCAAGATTTATAAAAATAAAATAAAATAAAAAGTGAAAATTAATCTTATTGGAAGAGCTAATAAAATTTCATTTTTATTTTTAAAGATTTTCTCTAATTTAAAAAATATACTCTTAAAAATGAAAAGGGTGTATTGGAATTCTATGACGAAGTGCTAATCCAATCAACTCGGACCACAGAAAAAAAAAACCAAAAAAAATCATCCTATGACCATACTTTTTATTGGAAAAAAATAATGCATTTTTCTAACACGCACATCATAATATATTTTTTTAAGTTTATTTTTCTTTTTTACTTTCTTGACCCCTTTTTATTTAAGTTTATATATTATTAATTATTTTAGTGGCAATTAACATAAGAAATCACTCTACTCCATGGATGGCTTAGAAGTGTATAAAAAAGTAACATAATTGTAAGAATATATTATATATCGTTTAATTACCTTCTTAATTGCCATGGCGAGTGAAATATCAGTGGCGGATCTATGAAAAGGGAAATGTTTTCCAAAGACTTAATCCTACAAGGTTGATCGACAGGGCTGCTTGGCCATAATATTCAGCAACAAATTAAAAAAGAAAGAGTAAATGACCGAGAAGATTACGGAATAAGATGATGAATGCATCATACTAGGTTACTTGGAGATTATTGTCTTTTTCTTGAGTGTAATGGAGATTTAACATGAATAATTCTGGGAAAAGAAAAAAAAAAAATGCAAATTATGGTTCAACTTGGGCTGTCCTAAAAGCACTCACAGGCCACACCATCACTGACATTAAAAGATTCAACATCACGACTCTTTGACTTTTTCTTTTTTCCATTTATACTGTATTTCGTTTATTTTAAAAAAAAAAAAATGGTAATCAATGTTCGCTTACCATCACTGAGAAAATATACCATCCAGAAAATATTTAAACTTTTTATTCCATATTATAAATTTTAATTTCCAGATAATTAAAATAAACAAAAAACCCACAATCCTTCAAAAGGATGACGCCCTTTTGGACAGAAATGTTCGTTAACAAAACCTTAATCAGAAAAAATTCTGGATTTCAAAGTAAAATCCTCCATTTAAACCAGCAGAAAATTATTTTCTTCTCTTTCTAGTTTGTTTAAAAGAAACCAAAAAATCAAAAATGCAAGAAGACTAAATTAAAAGCAACCATCTAAGACAAAACCACATAGACACTTCTCTTTCGATAATCATCTTGTTTTGCTGAACATTCAGATCACCACCGTTGCTCTCCATCTGTATCCATAAAACATGAAATAAACTAGTATTCATTTTATGTTGGTGAGACAATTACATATAATATATATTTATATAAGTTGTTGAGAAAGCAATTTAATATATATATATATATATATATATATACGTCATATAAATTGTATAAGCTTATTTGTATTATTGATGCCAAGGGTAGGGGAAATTTGAATTTTGGTATGAACTCAAACTAGGACTGAAATAAATTAATTAAGCCAAAGTTCATATACGTGCAAATGGGATTGGTGAGTACGATGATTTAATTCAAAAGGTGTACCTGTAAAAGTCCAATGAAACATAAGCATCATCATCTTTATCCTTGCAAACGTTGCAGTAATTCTGAGTCACCAAGTTTGTAACTCTCATACTTTCGAGCTGCAACAGTATAGCAGAAAATAGCACACGCCACATGCTCAACTTTCCAATAATCTCTTCCTTCACCTGGTTGCATTCCAAGCACAAATTCTTTAGGCATGTCATAAAGTTTAAGAAACTTTAATTTACCCAAGTGTTTGATATCCGATGGAACCTCCTTCATTAGTGGGTTAAGTCCGATGAACAGATCTTCAAGAACAGGCAATGCTCTTTCATCTATTTTCAAAGCCTTTAATCCATCCAACTTTTCTAAAGTAAGTTGCTTCAGTTTTTGAAAACTTCCCTCCTGAAAATGCAACTCCTCTCCTTCATATGCTTGGTACATATCTAGAAATTCTAGATAGCGCAAATGTTTTAGTACTTTTAATGGGTCGTCGGTTAGCCTCGAGAAATTCAATGCAAGTCTGCGAAGATTTTGAACCTTCTTGATCCATTCTGGCAATTTCAGTAACTTGCCCATCAAGAAAAGTTGAGTTAGGAAACAAGGTGGAGATGAAATGTTTTGAACATCTAAAACTTCATCTTCATTTATAGAGTATACACATAGCATATCAAGATGGTTCATCTTCTCAATGCAGGGACACAAAGTCTTTGCTGTTTCAGCACTCAAATTTGTAATACCCAACATCTTCAATTTCTTCAAGTTCTCAAGCTCTTTAATGGCATTTGTACCGCTTCGATAGGCATCCACGAAAAGAAGTGTTTGCAAGTCTTCTAAACATAGAAGTCCTTCATGTATCTTCACTCCTCGCGTTGCCTTCAAACTGTGCTCAACTTCATAACCATAGGAGAAGGCCGCAATACATTGTAAATTTCGAAGATTGTTGATTTCGATTGGTAAATCCAATATAGAAGTTTCTCTAATGTCCAATGTCTGTAAACTTTGTAGCTTACCGATGAATTTTGGTAGCATCTTCAGTTTTGTATTCCTCAAAGATATGTACTTCAAGTAAGATAACTTCCCCACTTCTTTTGGAAGATAACAAAGAGGAGCATTAGAAAAATCTAAAACTTTCAAAAGCTTGAATTTCCTAATCAAATCAACATTAATGTCCTCTAATTTATCAATGTTGAAAAGAAAAACAGATCGAACTCCTTGAAAGTTTTCCACATTCTTGAGAACATTATTTGTAGTGTTATAGATTGATAGACGACGATATTTCTCCCTAGACCTCAAGTCATTTTCGTGGCGACCAACACTTTGACAAAAGCCAAATTGATTGACCCTTGATAGGATTATTTCATGCATCAGATCATGTACTCGGCATAATTTAGTTGATGCATAAAAGTCTACCCAAGTCTGAATTAAGTTCCTATTTATGAGCTCCTTTAAGTATTCTTCTGCAACTTGTTCCAAAGTTCTGTCTCTCTGTTTCTGAACAAAACCTTCAGCAATCCACAACCTACACAATGTCAAATTCTCAATGGCATAATCTTCAGGAAACATACCGAAGTATAAGAAGCAAGATTTGAGATGGTATGGGAGGTCATCATAACTGAGTGACAAAATTTCTTGGACACTTGACAGGTGAGGATTGGTTTCAAACTCAGATTCAAGACTATCATGAAGATTTTGCCATTCATACACAACCTTCTCTTTGGTTGAAAGTAAAGCACCAATGGTCGCGACTACAAGTGGCAGGCCTTGGCATTTCTTAACAATTTTAAGAGACAATTCCTCCAACTCTTGAGGACAACACTTCTCAGACTGAAAACGAAATGCCTTTTTGCAGAACAATTCCCATGCCATTTCTTGAGACAGAGGTTCTATTTTGAGGACAAAATCACTGGAATGTTCCTTACAAGAAGCAGCAATGTTATCGTTTCTTGTTGTGATAATTATCCTACTCCCTTTGTCGTTGCTTGGCAATGCAAGTTTCATAACATTCCAAAAATCCATGTCCCATATATCATCAAAAACAATCACATATCTCTTTGTTTCGAGAAATTGTCTAAGAGTACCAATCAACTTTGGCAATATGTCCATTTCATCCATAATAAACTCTGTCAATGCTGCAGGGCAGATTTGCATTGCAATGCTCTTTAGTATCTTTTTTATGTTGTATGATTGAGAAACACTAATCCACTCTTGGAAATCAAATCTTGCTTGAACATCTTCATTTTCATAGACCTTTTTAGCTAGAGTGGTCTTTCCTATTCCCCCTTTTCCTACCAATGAGATTACCGTCCGTATAGAATCTCCTCCAAGCAACATCCTCAGCAGATCATCTCGTTTTGTATCAATGCCAACGAGTTCATTTTCCTCAACAAATAAGGCACCCAATCGAGGGTCATGATGATGTTGTTTATCATCTTTCATCCCTCTGCTAACCACTCCTTGTTGATCAAAGGGGCTCAAACCATATGTTTCACCTCTATCCTTGATTTTGCGTAAAGATGCTTGAATATTTTGAATCTGAGATGCCATGTTGTAGCTCAGTTTCAAAGCCTTGATCTTATGAGAAATGTTATGGAGGAAACCGAGGAATATTCCACGTCGACAACGTTGATGGTTATTTGCCACATGAAGGAGGTATTCATCTATGACATCTTCTATGTGATAAGCTACTTCCTTTAGTTGTTTGAACCAGGCACTGAAGCTCTCGCTGTGATTTCCTTTAACCCACTTTTTGGTATCAGCATCTTTGAAGAGACTATTGAGAAGCTCCAGTTCATTCTTTAGATTCTTAACTTCTTTATGTGCTCCTTTGAAGAGTTTAGTTTCTTCTATTAGAAGCTGAACTAGCTTGTCAATGACAGAGGTTAGTATAATCTCTGTCATTTTCTCCTAATTATAAGCTTCAAAAAATAAGTAAATTATGGAAATCCTACTTGCTATACAATCTTGAATCAACTAGATAATATAATAAAGAAAATATCAGTATTTGCAAAGAAAATCAAAAAGGAAGAAATATTGTACTATAAAAGAAGAAAAATAAGGCAAAACAACCCAGAAGTATAGACAGTTAAGAAGGTATATGACATAATAATATGTACTCACCTGTATGAGAAGTTCAAAAGAATCAAAAACACATATGTAAAAACGCAATGGAAGGGAAGACAAGTGAATAAGTTAATCAGAATTTGAAGAATTTAGGTGGATGGGAAGGATCAAGGATGAAAGAAACAGAAGGAAGTGTATCCTAATGTATGCCACATGTAGGTGGGTATAAAGAAATGCTCTATTATTTTCTACTATAAATTTAGGTCATAGTATACTAACCCCCAAAAAAAAAAAAAAAAAAAATCATTATTTTTTCATGTGTGCAGATATTCTTTATTTTTTAAGGGATTTACCATATTGTCCTTAAGATTGAAAGCAAATTAAATCAAACAAAAAATAAATGAACTGGTTTAATCCCTAGGATAAGATGGTGCATTTCAAAATTCTTTAAAAAAAATAAAGATAAAATAAAGGAAGAGGAACTCAAATCCAGATTCTTAGTGAGAAAAAAGGTAGTGATATTGTTGGGTTATCTTGGGGAGGTTTATCATTTTTATATAAATTGTTAAAGTTAGTAATTAATTATTAATAGCAACTATGTATGACGAAGTGATTATGCAGAAAAGAACTGGCTTTATTGTTAAGTGATCTTGGGGGAGGTTTATCGTTTTTATAATTGTTAAAGCTAGTAATGAATTAAATATAGCAACCATGTATGACAAAGTGATTATGCGTCCAATGAACTGATCATACAAGACAAAATACCTATAAAAAGAGAAAAAGTCATCCAATGACCAGAATTTTGTAATGGAAAAATACAAAGCATTTTTGTTTTTTGGCTTGAATACGTAGCATTTTTTATTAATTAAAAATATTAAAAGCATTTCTTTGACTGATTATAAAACCACCCTTGCATGTGGGCATGCATCTCGATACTTCGACAACCCTGATCTCTAGCTATATTATCAATAAAAAGCCCTGATCCCAAGCCATTAGCAATCTACCTACATTTTTCAAACAATGAATTACCTTGCTAATTTCCCTTTCAATTTTGCATTTTTATTGTTTCCTTTTTCTTTTTTTTTTTCATAAATTTGATTGCATTTGTTATTACTAGGGATTTTGATTCTTCTTTCAATCGCCTTGGCGTACTGATGTTTGTTTGCTTTGTTTTTCTTTTCTTTTTTTTTTTTTTTTTTTTTTTTTTGGGTGAAGGAGTACTGATTCCCTTGAATTATATTATGCATATCATTTTAAGTATCATCATAATTATCAGCAATATTATTATGAAGAAAATGACAAGTAATATAGATTATTATTATTATTATTAGAGTCTTTAGATTTGGTCAACGCTGCCGCATGCTACATAGCTTGCAGAAATTAAGTTGGCTTGGCTGTCAAAAATATTTATTCATAAATATAAAAAAATATTATTTATCATTGCTATTAATGAATCATCACTAGAATTTATATGGATTTTATATATTGATCAAACAAGTTTTTAATGTACTTATTTATAGGTTTGAGTCAATAGTTGTACCATTAAAAGTACACTATTAAATTTAAAGTTCAATCTTTAATTTTATTAAAATATCATTTATTATAAAAGTTTAAATCAATAGAAAGTGAATTTTCATTTGATTTATATTTTTTTCTTTAACACTTCTTTTAAATGTAGGTTCATCTTTTTTTGGATTTTTTTTTGAATCTTTATATTTATTTTTAATTTTTTGAGTGAAGTTGTTAAGTTTTGAACTTTTGACTTTGATATTATATTGAAATATCACTTATTCAAAAGCTTAAACTAATAAAAGATAGGCTTTTATTTGATTTATTATTTTTTTCTTTAACAAACTTGAATAAAAAAATTCTCCGGTCTCCTCCTTATGTTGTAATAAAAAAAAAAATAATTTTAAAAAAATTAAAAAATATTAAATACCACCAATTAACATTGTCAAACAAATATTGATCTCATAATAATTATAATTGAGAATAAATAGCAAAACTTACATATAATATGTATATATATATATATATATTAAAGGAAAAAAATGATAATATGCGTGATAATTAAAATGACTTTTTAATCCAACTAAGAATATTAAAATTTTCGATGTACATATATATATATATATATATATATATATGAACGAACAGAGCTATTTTACTGCGCATGGTCGGGCTAGCAATGCTGCCCGTCGATTGCCAAGTTGGTATAAAAAACTGTTGGAAAGTGTTTGAGGTAGAAGCTTCATTTTGAGATAAAGCCTTTGCTTACCCGCTAAGCTAAAGTTTGAAATCCATCCCACGATTTCTCACTCAGACCCCATCAATTTCTTATCCTAAATTATATAACTCTAGCACCCACTCATTTGTGATTCCGAATCTCGATTTTCAACCTTCAAAAAATGTATTTTAACAAGAAAATCAAGAATTACTCAAGTTAACAAACTTAAAACTTGTCCTGGTTGATTTATTACTCAACACGTAACCAGCAATGAAAGATGACAAATCTTTTTGGCTAATTGGACTTCAACCAAATGGATTTTCGTCCCAAGACATTTGCTCTCGCCAATTGCCATCTCTCACGAACTCAACCTTAGTACAAAAGAAAATTAATAATACTCTTTTATGATACACTTTTTTACATTTGTTAAAAACAATCAAATTTCAATTTGCATGCTAAAATTCAAGAAGATGAAGATGATTAAGAAGGCATACTGAGCAAGCAGGACAAAACGCAAAAACGAGGTCTTCTACTAGCAGATTTCTCCCTAGGTATCCAAATGCCCTGAATTGACTCCCTTCAATTGATTCAAAATCTCTTCATATTTCAATTTTTGCATCCAAATCCACCCTCTTCCTGGTTATGGCTATAATATTTATCCAGCTTCTTAACTACAATCTTTTTTTTTTCCCAATAGTAATGGAGTTGAATCCACCGCCAAAATACTAATTTCTTTTGGGTATTTCTTAAGAAAGAAAATTACAATACTTTGATTTATTAGAGTTAGTAACGATACTGTATATTCTTTCTCTTTTTCTTTTTCACTTTTTAATTTGGTGAGAAGTTGCATGGGTGAAAAAAAATTTGGAGAGGAATTTCAGATTTTTGCTTCCTAGAGAAGTAAAATTGATTTTCTTTTAGTTGGGGGTTTTTAACAAGACTCACCTCAGGACCCTCAAAACTCCGAGATGGTCCCGTCCAAAAAAATCCCACCAAACCATCCTAATGGAAAACCCTATGAACCTCATCTAAAACCAAGAACAATGAAGACATATGCAACCAAAACAATGCTCCAATATATAAGTATCACAACAGCATACAATTTTCTCACTACAGTCAAGACCAACTACTACAACCATATATTCATGCTACAGTCCAATACCACACATACACGCTATCGTCACTATTGTATCTATAATTTAGATAAAAGTTTTTGAAGAGTAATTTCTAAATTTAAGTTATACAAATAATATAAATGTGTCTAAGATGAATAAAGATAAAGACAAAAGAAAGACAAAATACTATTGCTATGGGGGATAGAATTGAAACAGATGATATACTAGCTTGGACCTAGGCTAAGAACAATAAAATGTTAGATAAAAATATTTCAGTGTGTGATTTAGTATAATAAAAAATAATAATTTATTATTGAAAAACTATTCTATCATGACCTTACAATACCATTCTTTTGAAAGTTTTTGCTTCCAAAACCTTTAACAAAACTCAATTTATTTTTCAACATTTTATTTTAAATGATATTTAATATTAAATAATTTAAAATATCATAAATCAAACTCATACATCAAATGGATACTGAGCATAAACAATAAAAATATGTATCCATAAGACAATTGTAAAAATGCAGAAAAATTCACGATTAGATCTGAAAACATATAATGTACCGTATTATATACTTAGTGCTGTTAGGCAATGCATGGTATCTTAAAATACCACCGAACAGTCGGATGGGAGAATGAAACCATAGTAAGAAAATATCTCATGGCCTTTTAGTATCCTAAAGATGTCATGGCAATCTTATCATTCTATGTTCACGAGAGAGTGACACAACCCACCAAATCATTATTTGCATACTGTAACAACTCATAAGATAACTAAAATCTGCACGTTGATAATAATGAAGCAGAGACACTGTACTATATTGTATATATACTAAAACTCAAAAATACAATGTTCATAATCATTATTTCCATAATCATACTTTCCCATTACCAAAATATGGCCATACTCAAATCAAGTCCTTAATATCAAGACTAACATTAAGTTTTTTTTTTTTTTTCTTGAATCACATTAAGGGCTGATATTTAAAGTTAATTTATCAATTATATGGTCCCGATAAAGTTCACTATACCTAAACAATATTTTAGTATGTCATTAAATCCATATTTAACTATTTTTTGAATTTTAAATCCAGTATTTAATGTGATTTAAAAACTAATAAAGAAAAATATGATATTAAAATTATCATATCGTTTTGATGCAAATATTGTACCATAAACTAAAACATTTCACCATGTGTATTTATAATGTTAATTTAAATTGCTTATTTAAATATTTCACCATATGAATTTATAAACCACATATCTTGTACAAACATTTCAAAAGTTCCAAATCGTCATTTCATATTACTCCATGTATATATTTACATCACATAATTACTAACCACTAGAATACATATTACTAACCACTAGAATATATAACTTTAAATCATTTTTAATTAAGCACTTTAAAACTTAAGACATTAAACACGCTTAAAATTATCTTTTCAAATTCACTTTCTCCAAACCAATGACTTCCATTTTATAATACCGGGTTAATAAAAAATCAAGTCAAATGTTAAAAAATTTAAATACCAAAGTTTACAAGTTCACCATTAGCAAATTAAAGTTTAGAAAATTTTAAAATCTTATTAAAAATCACATAAAATTAAAACATTTATATATATATATATAGATATGCATATATATATATATATATATATATAATCATAATTATTTAAATTTCCATAAAAATTGAAATCCATGAAATTGTCAATTTAAACATGCCTCAAAATATATATGAAAATAATTTCCACTCAAAGATTTGATGATTGTTTTTGCTTCTTAGCAAAGTTGCCTTCAACCATAGTATAAGTACTAATAATATAATAAAATATTTTTTAAATTTAAAAAATTAAACCAAAGACATTGGTGCGTACTGAATGTCTTAAAATAATTTCTACAAGTCTAAATTTACATAAATTGGATACTTGCAAGTTTGATGATGCTGTGAACCCTTTGAATCTAGTATGCAAAATTAGGATTTTTCAACCTAAGGCTAATTTTATGAAATTAAATATTTTAATGGGTCCTCATAACCTCTAAGAACACATTACCAACAACAATCTAGTCTCATAATGTTCTTTTATGGTCTCCATTTATCCAATATTAAACTGGTTAATTCAAAAATGAAGTTGCCTAAATGTTATGTAAAATTAACAAAACACATACCAATGGAAAGTCCGTGAGACGGATAACATTGTTATACTTATCTTGGTTAAATAACATGATTGGTGATTGAAAAACTTATCAAAAAATTTGACCAAATTTAATGTTATTAGATCTCTCAAACCATGAGAAATTTTGATAATGAAAAATATGAGAATAGATTCAAAAGATCCAAAATAAGAAACCTACGGCTCGACGGAGATGGCTAAATTCTAGCCAAATTGCCAAACGCTTGAAACAGCATCATTATCATTGTGAATCACTAACTCCATTGTGCCAAATTTAATGTTATTAGATTTCTCAGATCATGAAAAATTTTAATAATGAAAAATAGAAGAATAGATTTAGAAGGTCCAAAATAAAAAGCCTACGGCTCGACCGGAGATGGCTAGATTCTAGCCAAATTGCCAAAAGCTTGAAACAGCATCATTATGATTGTGAATCACTAACCCCAGTGTATTGCCAATGGATTGGATGTGAAACTTTTGGGATTTAGTCGACATTTAGTGGGCTTTTCATGGGGTGTGGTGCATGTAGCATATCTTGACTAGAAAAATAAATGAAATTCAATGAGACCCGATTGATTCTGGCGGTGATTACGAGTCGACCCTGTTGGAGAATGTGGGGTCATGGGTTTCAGAGGTTTAGGAGATAAAATGAAAATTTTGAAAGTCATTAATCCCGATACACGATTCCCAAGATGTATATAGGCATTTTGATCCCCTAAAAGATAAGAGTTGATATTGACTTGAACATTTATAAAATTCTACCTAAAATTACACAGGTCCGTAATTTTTTAATTATAATTCAAAATTAGTTACACCACTTAGTTTAAAAGTATGTGTCGATTAACTTTACATAATAATACATTAGTTAAATTCAAAACTTGATTATATAAAAAGTCAAATGCAGAATCAATCAACGATTTAATTGATCAAATCCCATCAAATTGGAAAAATTTTAAGTATTAATTGGCATGGATCATAACAGTTTAAGTCGCTATAAAACTTTGAATAGTTCAGCTTGTTTTGGTTTTGACCAATTTAGAGAAGAAGATCCGAAGCCTATTAGCAAGGCCTCTGTCATGGTGTTTTCCTTCTAGGATGACATGGCAATTTATGGGCAATATAACATGCGCGACTTTGGGCAACGGGATAGAATTGTATTAAAGC
Organism: Ziziphus jujuba; assembly: GCF_031755915.1. Lineage (NCBI taxonomy): Eukaryota > Viridiplantae > Streptophyta > Magnoliopsida > Rosales > Rhamnaceae > Ziziphus > Ziziphus jujuba. The sequence continues at coordinate 29,921,356 of NC_083383.1, forward strand.
GATTTTATTTATTTATTTGAAAATCTCAAACTATTTTAAAAATTTTAAAGTTTTTTTTAGAACAATATCAAATTAATCATAGGACTAATATTGTCGGAGAAATATATAAATAATTTAACCGATCAATATATGACCCTAGCCAAGCCATGAATAAAAATAAAATAAAAAACTTAAACCAATATATATCTATAATTAGAACCAAAGTTGTTATTATTATTACTTTTTTTTTTTTTGCAAGCCAACATTGTTAATAAATTATCTTTTCTTGCTCTTGCCGCATGATATTAGCCAAAGGTCACTCAATTTGTAAAGTTAATTATAATATCAGAAATATATTTGTCTAGAAGTAATTATATATATTGACAGTTGGCTCTAATTAGCCACTTGTTCAACTCAAGGGACACATAATTAATTTTAACCTAATTAAATATCTATTTCTCCTGTGAAATGATCACTTTTAGTTAAAAAAGCATGTATAGGCCCATTATAATTACGTTGACTAAAAATATGTATATTCTATAGAATGATGCATTGCCGACTTCGAGAAAGGTTGTCATAATCTTACAGTACCTTTATTCAAATTCAAATTTTCAATTTTATCATTATCGTGACTGTTGTTATTATCATTATTTTGTATGAATAGATTGAAAAAGAAAAATTTTATGTTAATCTATATATTAAAAACTTTGTTTGAGCTAATTATATATATAAATATTATAAAATTTATTCATTTTAATTTATTTTTTTAACTTTAAATCTTTATATATACATGATATCAAGTTCAAGTTAAAGAAGAAAATTATACATTACAAAAGCTGAGAAAAATAGAGCAAGAATTATACATTACAAAAGCTGAGAAAAATAGAGCTGGATGCATACGAAATAACAAGGTGATCATGATAAGTATAGTTATGGCGATGTTAATTATTGGATTAATGGCTGTTATTCAAATTGATCATGTAGCGTTGCTGGCAGAGATGATGAACATCCTTCATTCCCCCAATTTGTAATATTTCTCCACCGAATTCTTCTCTAATTCCTGATGGTTTGAAATACCTTCGTTTATTAGTAAAGCCTTCGAGGACTTCAAGTATCGTCTTCTGGTTTTAAAGCGCAAATATATCAGAAGCTACAGCAAAATAAAAGATTATGGTACCTTCATTACTTCATATTTTGTTTTAGTCAATGTATTGCAGAATACTACTTCAATGGTGGGATATAAATATTGCAAGGTAAATATGCTATCTTTTGGGTTAATTTTCGGAGGGAGTCAGAATGGTTCCTACAATTTTTTATTATATTTTTTGTCATCCCTTTGTTATAAAATATTTGCTAATTTTTTTTTATAGATTTTGATACCAAATGCGTTGCATAATATCATATGTAATCTATTATTTCATGCGGGCATTTTAAATTTTTAAAATATTGCCTAAAAACATACAGTTTTAGCTTATTCATCCTTTCTCTCTCTTAAAAACTTAATATATTTTGCAATATTTTAACTTTCTAAACAAGGATTAAATTATATATAAAATTTGTTTTAATGGGACAAACACAAAACACCCATGGTATTATGGGCGTGTGCTTGCATTCCCACTATAGCATTTCCGGTAATATATAAAATTTGGTCATAAAAGATCTAGTGTAACTCTTCGGTGACAAAATTTGTCAAAAAGTTAACAGAGCTTATATAACAAATGGATATATATTTGACAATTTCACAAAATGTAGGGATGATATTGTTATTTAAAAAAAAAAAAAAAAAGTGTAAGGACCTTCTTGACACTCTCCCAAGAGCGCATTTTCCCTTTTTCTCCTTAACTACAACGTTTATATATTCCCAACAAAAAATTGCAACGTTTATTAGTTAAATGCACTTCTTTTTTAGTTGTAATTGTAATTAAAAGTCCTCAACTCCATTTAAATAGTTGTGTGTTGGATTTGAATTTTGAGGTTCTTTATTCAAATTATACTGTTTGTATTTTTCTATTTGGATCTAGTTAATAAAAGTTATCTGAATTTTATTTTCTGATTTAAATCGAATTAGGACTTATTTATCTCCAACACATGAAAAGAGCCTAGAGAGAGTTATAGTTTGTTCACTCCTTTTTTTTTTTTTTAATTTTTTTGGTAGTGTATGTTCACGCGTTCTTTTTTTCATGATACTTGTTAAATATAATTAACCTATAAATTAATTATATTGTATATTCAATTCAACCTCTTTTTTAATTGGCTAAAATTGAAGTAAGAGATGGCGGTGGCACATCATCGCATTCCACGTCGGTCCAAAGGAAATATGATATCATTGTTATTTTCAGTCTAACAAGACTATCATTGCAAAATGATGTGACCACTTCAATGTGGGATTTATTTAAAACAAGACTTTTTTTATTTGGGATATATATTCAACCCAAAACAAGGAAAGGCTTTGTCTACCAACTTTAAACCTAATTTCTAATGTGAGAAATAACATGATATTATTTTATTGACTTTGTATTGCTGATATTATTTTATTAACTTTAATTCCATTGAGTTTTATTTATTTATTTTATTAATTTTTAACTAATAAAATAATATGACATCTTTTGCCATCAAGGTTTTACCACACCAGACATTGGCCTTACCTTTTGCTATCACTTATTACATTAATAAATACTTTAATAAACAAATTTGAGCTAGCATTACGTCTTTTTTTTTTTTTTTTTTGATAAATATATATTTGCTATTATAAATCACCATTGTCCGACGATGACATTTTATTTAGAACCAATATTTTTCTTAAAAAAGGAACTGCACCTACTAATAGAAAATAAAGAGCGTAAGAGACATATAGTTTCTAGGAATTTAAAAGGATTATAATGGGTGGGTTTGCATCAAATCAACCCACTAATCTTTATTCAACCCAAAAAAAACAAAATAAAAAACCCACTAATCCTTTTTTTTGGGACCATAAAAAAGAATGAACCATTATTGGCCGAAAAATAAATAGTTTCTAATTAGTTGGCCGAGAAAACAAAATTAAACCGCGTTAATCGTGTGTTGGTCCAATGTTTATCACATTTAAAATTTTACAAATAGAAAACGACTGTTGAAGCTCCAAAGAAAAGAAAAATTAAGGATTAAGATAATTTGTTAAATACCTATCAAATATTATTGCATATGGATCACTAACTATGGTTTTAACATTAATTTTTTTTTTTTTTTGTTTATACACACATTTAAAAAGTTAAAATTCTTTTTTTTTTTTATTTAATCCTAACTACCAGATTGATCCAATGAAAATCTAATTGTCTATATTATATATATATATATATACATATATTAAAACTGTGGAATCAAGTAAATTAAAACTTGGTCGGAGCCAAACAGATGATAATTCCATATACGTGTGAGGTTCTCATTCAAGTCAACCAATATAAAAATAAATAATGATCCATTATTTTATAATATTTTTCTAAACTAATTAAAAGAGAATTGGCATGACTCCAACCCAAAACTGAGAAAGTGTAGGTGGAAGAGGCTTACTAACGCGCCATTTCGTGGGAAAATGTGTCCATTATGTGAGGAACTTTTTTGGAAGCTTATTCGGCCAATAACAGTGGGATCAAGTCGAAATTTGTCAATTTTGATTGGCTGATAAATTAGATACGAGTCAAAAAAGTCAACGTCTTGTCACTACCACTCGGACGGTGGTTATTATATAAGTCACAATCTTTATCACCACCACCCCACCCCCGCCGATTCTGTAAAGGAATCTGCATATTTTTCTTCCTTTCTGTGCCACCGAACTTTAAAGCACTCTTCTTGATTAATAAGCAAATTAAAGACTTAAATTTCCAGATTCATTAGGATATAAGCAATTATTTCAAGCTTCTGAAATTGTAAGTATGGCTTCCAAGAAGTTATTCATTATTGTATCGGTGGTTTTGTTCATCTTTTTGGTTCTATGTTTGGGAACCCAGTCAAGACTACTGGCTGCAGCTGGGACTTCTGAATCTTCCATGACTTGTAAGTTTTGCTTAAATAATACTTACATATATTTATCGAATACCCATTAATTATTTTATGTATATATTTATTTATTTATTAATATTATTATGGTAAATTTTATTTAAAGCCTTTCAATTTTGTCAAAATTACAATTAAATTTTTTAATTGTAAAAATTTATTGAAAAAAACTAACAAATAAATATGATTTTTTAAAAACATAACTTTAGCTTTAATTAATGTAAAAATGAAAAAATCTAAATGAGATTTTCCCTTTTTTTTTTTTTTTGGTAAAAAGAAATGAAATTTTCCCTTATTGTTATTATTTTTTCCTTTTGGAATAATATAAGCTATGTATATATATATACATATATATATACTTGACATGATTTTGTCTGTTTTTATATGTATGAATTTTTCAGATGAGAAGGGTGGGGAGCATTTGCCGGTTAGAAGTGCACCAGCACATCAAAAAGCTGATTTTGCATGGGGCTTCAACTATTTAGCTCCTTCTAACTAATCTACCTAGCTTCACTCCTCTTACAATTTGATGTGACCAAGAGCAACTTCAACTATCAAAAATCATAATTTACCCAAAAAAAAAAGAAAAAAAAGAAAATCATACTTAATTTTATTGGCTGCCGTGATGAAATTATTATGCAAGTAGGAAACAGAGTGATCCTGCTGTAAGCATTAGAGATAACATATATGTATATATATTTCGGCTACTCTATTTAATGATACTGACATAAATTTAATAATACATTGCATTATTCTTCAATTTTGGCTGCCTTATTTTTTCTCTACCAAAGTGCAAAGTGTGAATACAATAACAGTAAACACAAACATTCAATACAACATAACCCAACACTGATAGATAAAAGTCTACGCCTGGATTTTGTTCCCTTTAAAGCATTTCGGGATTTTTTAAATCTATCATATCTTTTATTTTGAAAAATCAAACGTTCAAAGGGATTCTTTATTTTAATTTATTAATATAAATAGTGGTGTATAGTTTTTCAAAGTAGAAAATTACTTTTTATTCTAGTATAATATTCATTTAGTTTAATACATCACATGTTTTAATACTATTATTATAATATTTAATAGATAATTCATATAAAAAGAAAAATTAGTAGTAAAGCAATAAATATTTATAAAAGAAAATAAAATAAATAGTACAAATAAAAAATGCTGCTACAGAATGTTTTAAAAACTCACTCTCTAGTTTAAAAATTTTTCTTTATTATAAAAAGTATGTTCTTTATTTTAAAAAAAACTTGGAGACGCTTTTATAATCCAATAAAAATTAGTTTTTTTTATTATTTATTTTTGTAAAAAAAAAAAATTAGTTATGAATATAACATTTTTAACTTTCTATATTGTAGATGCACGGCTTCATGTTTATATAATATTTAATGACAAGACGTATTTATAAGAGCCGATAGATATTAAAAAAAAAAAAAAGTTGATCAATAAATTTTTAATTTAAAAAGTTGATCAATAAATTTTTAATTTATAAATTGATTTAGTTTGTAACTTATATAAATGAAATGTAACAAAAAATTTCAACTTGAATAAATTCGATTACACAATCAGCTTTTATTTTTTTAAAAAAAAATTTAAATTCATACTTATAACTCAATATGATTATAAGATAATACAATTGTTACAAACTTTTCATAATGAAATCTCATTATTATTATTTTTTTTTGGACTGAATTAATGAAATCTCATTTGATTGCGATAAAATCTTAGATTGATAAATTTTAATTTCAATTAAATCATTAATTATCACACAAGATAATTATCCGCTTTTTTTTTTTCTTTTTTTCTTCCCTAGAGATAAAATTAATACCCTTGATTTTTTTATGTTTTTGCAGTGTAGTCAATAAATAATCAATATTTAAGTGAAACTCTTTTTTAAAGGTGGATAAAATTAATACGAAAAACAAAGAGACTAGTGTAAAACTAGAAAAAAAAGAGAAATATGGGGGTATTAGTTCAAAATTCCTATTATATATAAGAGATTCCGTATTTTCCCGGAAGAACTTTTTCCATTTTTCCAAAACACTCTTCTAGTGATCCATCCGTACAGATGTAACGTTCCCTGCCTTTCTTTTTATTGTAGTTTTGATTAGGGGGTCTGTATGTTCATGTGAGAATCCTGAATTCTCTGAAAGGGGTATTCTTTCGTAGTCGCATTTCAGTCTTTAAGTTTATAAGAATTTCCTTTTTCTCCCCCCAAAAAAAAGAAAAAAAAAAAGCTTTTCAAGAAACTTCTCTGCGAAACCCTCGCCTTGCTCTGTTTCTCAATCACTCTTGCTTTCTCCTATTTTCTCGGCATTGTCATAACTTGCTCGGGAAGATTGATGGGTTGATTTTGCTGCCGACTATGGTATTCTTTTTCTTACTACTGTTTGGGTTTATGGGTTTTTATTTTTTATTTTTTATTTTTGTTTTTCCCCTGATTTTATGCTTTGATTTTATTTTTATCTTTTTCCCCTTAAACTTTTAATTAGTTTCCATTTCCGTTAGGAAAATTAGGGTTTTAATTATTTCCATTTAATGGGTTGGTTGAAATAGCAGTTTGCATTGTTCTTGTGCAAGTGTTAGGGGTTTGAGGTTTGGTAGGATGAATAGTTGTGGGAGTTCTGGTTTGCTGCCAATGGGGATTTCTCAAGATTGAATATTAGAGTTCAAGGGGCACAATAGTATGTACAAAGAGTGGTTCATAACTTAAACAAGGTTGTGCATTGTCTTCAAGGTCATCAAATAATTTCTTTCCCTTGTAGCCATACTGCAGTACTTAATTTCATATTTTTGTTCACTGCAATTTATTTATTTATTTTGGTTCATGTTTATTATTTGTAATTTTGGTTAGGACCCTCACATGTTAATTGGAATGCTAGTTGTTTCCACAATTCCATTTGTTGGAAACCAGTTATTTTTATAAACAAACAAAGAGCTTGGCCCGCTTGTACAAATGGGATTAAATCATATACATGGCTTACAAAGATCCCAAATTGACAGTACAATTGGGATATAATACGCCACAATGAGCTATTTTCTTCCTCAAGCTATGCCTTTTTCCAAGTTTGCTTTGGCGGTGGGGAGAGAGGGTTCCCTCTGTTTTGCCATTCTTACTAATTTGTTTAAGGGAAAGGATGAGATTCTGATATTGGTCTGGACCAGCCTACTAACTCCAAAATCAGAGGGGTTTTGGTCTTGCTCATCATGAGCTTAAGAATGCATTTTGTCCTAAGGTGGTTAAGGCGGACTGGTTCTTCCCTCATAATGCACCAAAAATATTGATGCATATTTTCCGGACAAAATCTCTATATGACCAGAATTTCCATAGAGAAGATATCCACTCACAAAGGTAGGAAAACGGTGCCTGTTTTGGTCAGTTTTGGTATGAACACAGGACTTGTTTGATTGGAACTGCTGGCTGGGTGCTGCTAGATGATTGTTATAGTATGTTTAAGGTAGGTGCCATTTTTTGTGTAGTAAAAATTCCCCAGTGCATCTCTTAAGTCCTAAGTTATACTTGTTTCATAGGAGCTTCCATTAGTATGAGTCCTAGCCCCTAGGTTAGACCTTCTAGGTAGGATCTCAAACTGCAAGTGGTCATCATTTTGTGCATTAATTGTTGGACTACTCAAATTGATGGTTGTACTTAGCTTGGTCATATGAGAAATTAGACAATTATGTTATTTATGTTTATTTTTTGGGGTTATAGATTCAATCCCAAGATTTTTACCTAAAAGACATTGTTTATGGACCCGTGGGACAATTATTGAGTTTTCATATAAAATAATGATATAAATTAACCTATCAAGACCCAATTTGTGGTTTCTCATTGTCTTCTCTTTGCTACCACATTGACTTTACTTTTCTAATTTTTCTTATTGTCCTTTAGAATTTGTTGAGTCTTTTGCCTAACATAGTAATGATATAGTCAATTTTAAGTCCTAAGGCAGACTTGAGACATTTTGTCTAAGTGAGGTGAGGTGAGGCGTAAGTCTAGCCGCCATACAAGTTGTAAGCCTCAATGTTAATAATAAAAAAAAATATAAATAGAAAATCACTAACTAGAGCTCATTATATTCTTAAGGCTAATTGTTTTTAGTTTTCAAAAACTTTGTTCTTGCCATGCCAGTATTTAGCTAAGTGTGGTCTATTCTTCTTTTAATTTTGTCTTTTCTTCATCTTTCATTATAACTTTATTTAAAGCTAAAAACCATGCGTGGGTTTTCTTGACCAAAGTTATAGCCCCTGATTTTTTATTTTTTAGTTTTGAAAAATGGTAGAAGTTGAGGTATACGCCTCAATTGCCTTGAGGCTTAAGCTTCTAGGCCCATCACCTCACCTAGCATAGGCGAAAACATGCAAGGATCACTAAGGCCATTGTCACAAGGCACTCGAGTCGTGCCTTGTCTCTAGGCATATGCATTGAATGGTTTTGATTACATTCGATATAGTTGAAATTAAGCATTAGATTGTCTTATGAGGTTAGATGCATAAAACATCCTTGTACTTTGGATGGAATATTACAGCGGTCCTTGCACTTAACTTTATTTTATTTTATTTTTAAACAATGTTGTCTTTGTGCCGTGTGAAATTGTTAAATAGGTTCCTTTATTACAAATTTATGCCTTTTTTTTAAATAATAATTTTTGGGTGTAGATTTTGACACCAAGGCATTGCATAAATATCTTTGTGACTTATCAATGCCAACATTTAAAAATTTTAAATCATTGCCTAAAACTTTTTTAGCTCAGCTAAACCCTTTTCCACTTTGAAATATATATATATATATATATTTTTTTTGGCTATAATTTGTATTCTTTAAATTTGACTAACATAGACCCATGGTGTAAGTATATTCTAGCAATGTTTTCTTTGTTTTTAAATAGGAAGCATTTCTCTTAAGGAAGTGATATCCGTGGAAGCACCAATTTGGTGCTTTACCCTGAAAACAAGGATTAACAAAAATAATTTCTATATTTTTGGCCAAACATGATAAGACGTGCTTTTATCACGCTATAAAAAGCACAATTATCTTTTGATATGCAGTTAGGTTAGTTTGGGAATGACTTCTTAAAATAACGCTTTTCTAATGGACATATTATATGCTTCTTCCAAATTACTAATAGGTAATTTTCTAACCGAGAAAGTGGTTTTAGATATTTTAAAATCACTCTCAAATGGGCTATCAGATATTTCAAAATCTTTCTTAAATAACCACTTAAATCTTGTTTGGGAATGATTACGTATGAATTGTATCTCGTCTACAAAGTGATTTCTAAAAGATTACCCAATTGGCTCATCTAGAATCGGCAAATAGGTGGTTTTTTGGAAACAAAATCACCAAATAATATGTGGCAAAAACTATATGAAGTGCTTTTATCTTTGTAAAAGAGATTTTAGACATCATTTTAAATCCCTCCCAAACGAAATAGGTAGTTTTCTAGCTACCAACTTACCAAATAGCACTTGGCAAACATGATATGAAGTGCTTTTATCTTTGGAAAAGTGATTTTATGCACTTTCAAATCCCTCCAAAATGAAATAGGTGGGTTTCTAGAAACAAAATCATTAAATAACACTTGGCAAACACTATATGAAGTGCTTTTATCTTTGTAAAGGTGATTTGAGGCATTTTACAATACCTACAAAAATGAGCACTTACGCTGGGTTTTAAGATGATATATTGGTGTACTCGCTCATTCAAATTGCTTGTGGTTTTCCCTATATTTTCTGTAGGTACTGCTGTAGTTTTCTCATTTATGTTCGTTCTCCACTTCTACTATTCAGTGTTCACTCATGATTATCAATTTATCATTTCTTTATAAGGTAATTACTCAATGCTTTTTAGTTAAATGGAAATATTATATTGATGATGAGGCTGCATGTATGCCTTAGTCATAGCTTTAGGAATTAAAGTTTAGTAATTAACTATCTTGCAACCTTTATTTATGTTACTTCTTTAATAAGCCATTTAATTTATTAATTACTTATATTTGGTTTGACTGACTATTGGATTAATAGGCTTTTCGTGACTTAATATAATGTAGGTTGCTTTAGAATGAAGTGACTATTATTCATGGCGTTCACCAATGTTAGGGTAAATAAGTAATATTTTGCCCCACCATGTTGCCCTTGAATGTTGGTTTTCTTGCTATTGTATTTGACAGACTAATTTCATGAAATTAGTCATACATATCTTATGTAGCTTTGTTTATATCTCTTTTATAATATTTTATTTTGTTCTTTTTGGGTATGTTTAATTTTGCCAATTTTGTTAGATCAAGTTGCATGATTATGACGAGGAAATATTGGTTTGGGGTGGGGTCAATGTCAGAAGATTTTGTAATTTGGTGGTGAAGTGCATGAAGCGTCGAAGTGTGGTGAAGTGTGTTGGAGGAAAAAATAATTTTGTTAGAAATAATGTAAATTTCTTTCATATGCTCATTTATTGGCTTCTGAGAGACTTTTTGGCTTTTTTAAAAGGCCAAAATATCTTTCTGACTTTGAACAGCTCTGTCTTTATCCTCAATCAAATACTGATAGTTTAAACTGAAGCAGAGTGTTTTACATTCCACTTATAGTTCGAGTGAAAAAAGGCCTAGACAAATGAGCTCTTGATGGATACTTTTTGTTTTTATGGGTGAAGGCATGCAGTATATTTTTATTAGGGGAACATATCCATAAATAATAACAAAAATTTGTTATTAATTTGGTTTATTTGTTATGTAGGTGACTGTTTGTTTGAAGTGTGGTGGTGAAGGATTCTCTGTGGAATTGGTTTACTGTGAAAAATGTCAAGATTATGCCATGCATTGGTATGCTCAAACGGACTTATTGTTTTGTATTTTTGGTGTTTTTTATTGATTGCCTCATGGCCCTGAATTGGAGCTTTATGAATACATTAATTATATGAATAAAATAATTTTCCTATTAAATTGCTTTTAAACTTGTTAGAATGATTATATTTTATTTTGCTTTCAAGGTATTGCTTGGATGTTCCACCAACATCACCTAATCAGTCTGTTAGCTGGTTTTGTGAGGACTGCGAACCAGAGGTAGAAATAACATGTTCATCTAGTTCAAGCAAGTTATTGGATTCAAAAGAAATGCAAGCCAACAAATCTAGAGAAGGGAAAAAGAAGACAACAAAGGATGCTGATAAATTTGCTGCTGAAAAGGAGGTGCAGATTTGTGAAGGTAATCCTTCCCTTCGTGAGACACATTGTAGTGGGAATTATTATAAGGATCAGAAGTTCACAAAAGAATGGAAACTTGTTGTAAAAGAGAAAGAGGCAGAATCTCTACAGACTTCTCCAATTGCTGTCAGTGATTTGAATGCTTCAAGTATGGAGAGATATGATTGTTATGTTCAGTCACAACCTATTATTGATCCAATTTGGAGGTGAGGTTTTCTTTCCTTCTCCTTTTTTTTTTTTAACTTAAGGAATGATATGCTGTTGTAATAAAATCAATGATAATATGGAGTCAAATTATTAATAAAATTGAATGAGGTTCCATTATTTGTTGAAACATGAAATTTATCTGTGAATTGAGAAGAACAATTTGGGACAGATTCTAGAGTAGGAAACCAATTTTTTAATAGACTAAAGTCAATCTTGAATAGTATTAATTTATATATATATATATATATTTTTTTTTTGAGTAAAAAATTTCGTGTCAATATGTATGTACATGGAGCAGTTTTGCCCCAATGAGGCAAGGCGTAAGCCTTGAGGTGCTGGAGTGAATAAGAATAAATTTAATAATTAAAAAAAAAAAAAAAAGCAACCAGGAAATAAAATCTCAAAATATAATAAAAGTATATATAATTACATACTAAGTTGAGATATGAGTAGTATATAAAATTTATAACTGAGATTAGTTGTCCTCAAAAGTTTTCAATTTAGTTGTCTTTCCTCTTCCACAATTCAACATTCTTTTGGTTTCTCAAATAGTCTTCTTCACAATATCATTTATAATTATAGTTTCGTATCAGATATTACTTATTATGTATCTATTATAGATTATTTATCAACCAGACAACAAATGAGCATTCGGTTTTTTATTCTTTCCATTTTAATGATGATTCCTAACCTTATGTAAAGTTGCGTGCCTAATATAGTGTATATGTTTATGACTTGATTTGTTTCATTGACAGGGGAAAATTGTGCATGCGCAATAACTTCAATACAGTTGACCGGTTAGCAGTTGTGGCCCATTTGTCTACCTTAGCATGCACAAAAGTTCATGAGACAGCAAAATTACTTCCAGAGTTGCTCTTTCTGGAATTGACTCATAGGTCTCGTGTGTGGCCTAAAAGTTTTGAGAATTTGGGGCCAAGTAATCATGATATTGCTTTATATTTCTTTCCGGATAGCATAAGGTAATGGTCTTAAACAATTTCACATTTAAGCCTGGTAATGAGTTGTGTTTTATTTAATTCTATATATCAAAACAATACTATTTACCCTATTAACGAGTTGTGATCTGTTGAATCTGTGATTAATTTAGTGGGTTTAAATTTTGAAACTTCAACATGTTAAGAAGTTAGGGATAACTACCACAATCACCTGGTATTTTCGACCAGTGTTCCATTTCAGTGGTTATATATATATATATTCCTTTTAAGCAAGGTCTCCCTTGAACTATGATGTAATACTAAACTAGTTAGGTCTCCATTAGAGTTAATAAAATCGACCACCTAATGTTCATGTAGATGGTGTTCATGAATATTGAATTTATTATTATTTTTTTCAAATGAAATAACTTGTTATTATACGTGATAATACAACCTTGGATTCTTTTTTTAGGTAATAACAACATTGGATTTGAACATATTATATATAGGCCATTTAATTGAATGTTTTTCAATTTACTTGCCTCAAGTTTCCTTCTAATCTTCCTTTGTGTTTTATTAGTATTATGTTTCCTTGGGTTCTAACTATTTGTGCTCTGGTGAAGGGTTGAAAATATCTTTGATGTCCTAGTCGATGAGATGATCCAACAGAATCTTGCCATGAGAGCCGTCTTGGAAAATGCTGAACTCTTAATTTTCCCGTCCACTGTATTGCCCATGCAGCATTGGAGTATGCCTAAAATACCTTTTTGTCTGTTGAAATTGTGTGTATAACCTTCTCTTGTACACAAAGCTCTATCATGAATTGGTTGGTTTTGCAGGGTTTCAAACAAAGTTTTACTTGTGGGGGGTGTTTAGGAGAAAGCAAAATTCACATCCTGCAGGTGATGTTGTCCCCAAAAGTGAGAAAAGCCTTGCCTTAGCTCGTTACAGGCACAGTCCCATCAGCCCTTTGAGCAACATTGGTAGTTATGATTATGACTCTGTGCCCTAATTTTCTACATCAGCAACATTATTTTGTTTTGTTATAAAAAAAAATATATATATATATATATATATATGAAAAATCTGTATAGTGATGCTGTTCCTTTTTCCATTTTGTGGTAAATGTTGTATTTTTTAATTGACGAGCAGCATGTAATATGGAGTAGGAATTTTGGCTGTGTATAACCCAAGCTAATTCTACAGAATTTCGGCAATTTTTGGCTCAAAAGTGGAGAAAAGGTAGTTTTCCCAGGTTTTTAGTGATCTAATTGGCCTGTATAAGGAATGGATTATGTTGAATTTTTTTAGCTTCACGCTCTCCTTAAATGTAAAATATGATGTCCATATATGTGGCACAGAATCTGTTAGCCAATGGTTTCTATGATATTTTCTCATGTTGGATAGGGGAGCACCTCTAGAGCTATTGTTCTTGGTGTGTATAAACGGGTTTTATAGAGGAGATTTGTTAAATTCTCTTCTCTTATCTGTGAGCCCCTAGTTGTACTTTTCCAAACCAAACACGAACCATGATCAGAATAGAGGCCTTGGACATGGGCTTGGAAAACCAAAATATTTCAAACATCTTAAATATTCAAACATTGTCTATGTGGGTTAGACTATAGGAGCATGCTTGTGCTGAATTAACTATGCTGCAAAGAATACCATTGGAAAAGTTGTCAAACACATTGATTTCAAGTTGTCAAACACATTGATTTCTTATGAATATTTTCATAGTTTAGTATCATGTTTTCTTGGTTTTCAGTCTTTTTGAATGCCTTGGAAAGTTCCTTTTTTTTTTTTTTTTTTTTTTTGTTGTTTAAATTATTTGTGTTTTTATTCGGGTTCTTCTTGTGTTTCCAGCCAATTTTAGACTCATCAAATTCATGTCAAACTTTCTTTTGATTTCTTTCTCTAAAACCCAATAAATAGCCTTGCTATGACAGGTCCAATAGTTCTGTCTCATATGTCAATCTTTGCAAGTTGCAGGAATATATATATATATATATATATATATATAATTTTGCAAGTTGTAGGAAAATATATCTTTGCAACTTCCACAGTTTTTTTTTTTTTTTTTGGGGGGGGGGGAAATGCAACTTCCACAGTTAAAAAGCAACAAATCTACCGGATGAAATTTGTTCACATAAAAATCTTAAACATGAAACAATATTAATACAATATATGATCTAAAACTAAAAAAATTATCAAGTAAAAATACATGATTACAAAAGTATATATTGATCCTTTTAATGGAATTATATTTTAAAAGAAAATTTCTTGAACTCTTAAAGATCAAAGTATATATGGAGTATATCATTTTTCTGTGATTGTTTCAGCCAACCCATGATCAATTTTTATGAATACGGTAACATATAAGTTAATTATTAAGCCCATGGTAGAACCCCACTACGTACATGCACCAGAAGAAAAAATGTGGCTAATGTTTTCATTTTTCTAGTCAAAGGTAACAACTAGGTTTTTTTGTTTGTTTGTTTGTTTGTTTTATTTTTTTTATTTTTTTATTTAATTTGGTGAATAAAGGTATCAACTAAGTTAATTGTGAGAAATATGCCAATGCTGTCATTTTCATCTCCAATATTTGTAAAAAATAATAGAGCATGACGTGAATTCGAGCTGTTTGTTGCGTCATATTTTGCACTCTTTAAAAAAATTAAAAAGAAAAGAAAAAAAAATGAAATTTCATTGGAAGTCTCTGATTCTCTCCTATTATTAGAAAGAGTTCGTACAAAACAATTTGGCTGTTTAAATTGTTTTTACTCATAAATGGTAATAAGCCTATAATTTCTAGGAACTCCATTGTTGTTTGGTAAAATTAGAAGGAAAAAGAAAATAATATAACTTTATTGTTTGAAACCTAATTGCAATATTTAACAATGAGGAATAATCATGTGAAATTTCAAATAATAATAATAATAATAATAATAGTAATAAGTAATTGATATGTTAACACGATTAATATTATTAAATATTTTAAAATTATAGAGCAATTTTTAATATTTATTTAACTATATTTTGTTAATAATGAATGAAAAATAGTTTTTATAAGATCAAATTTGATTATATCAAACGTAAATAAATCGTTAAGAAAATGATCTATTGTTAATTTTAAAGTTTACTTTTAAATATTTATTCTACAATATAAAAAAGAACCTTTTTTTTTTTTAATTGATTGAAAATGCTTTTAGTAAACATTGGCAGCACAATATGACCGTCTCTCTAGATCTACAAGACTTGCACGACACCGTGTATTAGGTTGAAATTAAGCTAATCAGCATCTTACAATCTGAATTTTTTGTCTAAGTCAGCCTCTTAATACACCTTGCCAAAACCCAAATTCCTTTTCAGAAGTATCAGCGTTTGATTTGATCGACTTTTTATCACTTGAAGCGTGCTCTTCTATGTAACCACTCCAAAGTTTTTAACTTGCTATTGATTTACAAATACATAATATAATATATATATATTTTTTTAAAGAAAAAAAAGATGAAACAAGTGCATGAATATTAAATATTTAAATTGGAAATTTGACTTTTGGTGCCCTAACAAGGAATGGGTCTCTCACCCACCACAGGATCAACGACAAATACGTTCATCTTCTAGACTATAAATCCGGATCCATCGGTGGTAATATGGCTAGGTCGTGAAAGGATTTGTCAGAGTCAACTAAGATAGTGATATTGTCACAATTTTTTATTCTAGTATGTTTGTGAACACAAATTCATAGTAAATGCTTATACTAATTCTAGAATAAACACTTGGGTCCACTTTGGTATGGCTTTCAAAAGGCAATTTATAGATTTTAAACATAAAATTTTTTTTAAGTATAGTTGTCTGAAAAAGTGTCTCAAATTTTAAAAGAGATTTAAATCAAAATCAATATAGAAAAAAGTTTATTCGAAAGTTTTTATAGATAAATAGAAATTTTAAAAAAGTAAAAACCATCAGAAACAGGAGATTATTAGTTTCTTTTTGACAAAATTGAATTCTTCATACATTTCAAAACCATCCTAAAAGTACGGTCCAGATCTTTACTTAAAGTCAAGGTCAAGTCTGAATGGGACAGTTGCCATACAATGGTTGGGCTTGGTCTAATTTGGAGCTTCTCTTCCTTGTATACTATTATTCTTCCTCGCTCTCACATCTTGAGGCTCAAAATTGAACTTGCTTCTTCTACTTCTTCTTCTTCTTCTTCTTCTTCTTTTCTTTCTTAGTTAAATAGTAACCAGCCTGTATCTGGGTTCACTTACACATGCTAAAATTGACTTGTGGTATTGAAATTATTTGGAGTTTTTTCTTTTTTCTTTTTTTTTTTTTGGGTTTTTGCCAATATATTAGTACGGTTTAATTCAATGTATTAATATTTCCTTTTTAATTAGTTTACTAGTTCAGTGATGGAAGACTTGAATTCAATAATTTATTAACTGTTGCTTTATAATCACTATCTTCTAAAAGAATTTCTAAATTGATGTGCCACTGAATATTTTTTATTTTTATCAATACATTTCAAAAACCAAGAATATTTATGATAAAAATTGAAGTATATTCTTTTCTTTATTTTTTACAGAGATCTTGTTGGTAAAAGTTAAAATAAACAAGAGAGAGGCCAGCTAGGATCTAGCTTCGTTTGGGTCCCAAAACTTCTCAAAATATAGTAAATGCATGAGGGAAGAAATTATATATCTTAATTATTAATTAGTTAGATTGATAGAACAGAAGAGAAATGAAAGCAATACTTTATTTGGACGGTTAAAATTAGTGGAAAGGAAAGTATAAGAAAAGAAAATGAAGGAAATAATGTTTTTTTTTTTTTTTTCATTTTAACTAATTTAGTTTTTCATCCAAAAATGAAAACAAAAAGAGAGAAAAGAAAAGAAAAAATATTTAATAAAATTTAATAATATAATCATCCAAAGAACAATTATTATAAAAATTATCATTTTTTTTCAATTTTTTCTTTTCTATTTTCGGACCCGAACATAGCGTAGATGGAAGCTAGCTTGTCTTTTAGCTGGATGGTTGGTACTTCATGGAAGTTTCTTTTTGTTTTCTTTTTTTCTTTCTCTTGTTATGAAAATTTCATTCTCTTATGAGTTTGACTTATTTATACTCGACTCAACCGCCAACAATTGGCTATAAGCTTATATAATTTCTTTTCTTTTCTTTTATTTATTTAATTTTTTAATTATCAATTTGTTTAGAGGAATGTTACTTGGGCCATTGCATTTGTCACCTAAATATAACTCAGAACATAAAAATGATTGTCATATGATGATTAATTGAGCTGTAGAGAGCCCAAGTTGGTAGGAAATCAACCTTTAAAGAAAATATTCGAAACTTAATATTTTAACTCTTGTTATTATCATATAATTATATAAAAAGAATAAAATTAGTTTCGGTTATTTGGTTGAATTATTATTCAAATAGGGATATATATTGGAATATATTACTTTTCCATTTTCATAAAATTTTTATTTGTTGACCTATAATTTCCATGTTGTCATAAGATAGAATCAAGCTACTTGGTCAAAGTGTATAAAATACAAACTCATGTCAAAAACGTCTAAAACAAAAAAAAATGTATAAAATATGGATAAGAACACATGAAACAATTAAGTAAAATGAAAGGAATCAATGAGTAGGTAACAAAATTACAAATAAATTAATTAGGGACACAAAAACGAAGAAAAAATGTATCCTAAAATGAAGAATAAATGGGTATCATCGTCAGAGAGCTTGAGGCAGCCAAACCACTTCATCAGATGGTCCACAAAATGTAATTAAACTTCTCCAACTTGCTTTCGTATCCCTATAAAAAGAAGATTGAATTTCCACTTTAGCCCCTCTCCTTCAACAAATTTTTTTTGTTTTTTTTTCTCTCCTAATCTTAGCCATTGAAGAACAAATAAATGAGCTTTCACTCCCCTTTCTTTTTCCTATTCTAATAATTTTTTTTTTCCTCCAATGAAAAAAAAGAGCTTACAATTCAGGGAAATTGTTGAATAAGTCAAATGGAGGAGTAGGGGAAGCAAAATATGAAGGACTAGACATAAAACTACCTTCCATGAAATTCCTATTAATCCCATGAATCACAGGACTCAAATCATGAAAGAAACTATCAGATGGTGGAGAGAAGAAGTTCGGCGGCGCAACCGGCGGTAGCGAAGCCGGTCCCGGTGACAATATCCCTGGAAACAAACCCTTTGATGATTCAGTAACATTATCAAGATGATGATGATGATGATGATAAAGATGATCATGACCGTCCACTTCCATTCCTTCCACAAATTTCTGTCCACTACTAATCTTCACTTGATCACGAGGTGAAGGCCTAGCCTTTTCTATCATACTATAACGCGCCGCCGGCGATATGGCCCCGGCGTTGTTGTTATTATCATTGAAAGGGTTATTGTTATTACTAGTTCCGGCGGCGGAGGTGGCCTCCGATGACGACGATGACAATCCGGTGAGGCGTTGCACCAAGCTCATGAAATCGCTAGGGTTTGTGTGGATTACCTTGGGGGACACGGTATAGATTATGACCGGCTGGCGAGGCGGCTGGTTGGCCGGAGGTTTGGAGGGTTGCGGAACAACCGGAGGTTTCTTGATCTTGTGGGAATCTTTGTGGATTCTGAGAGGAGTAGGACGTGGACCTAGAAGCTCTTTTCTTGGGGATCTTCCTGCAGATGTGGGATAGTCTGAGGAATCCATGGTTGGATAGTATCAAAGATTGAATTAAATGGCGCAGTGAGAGAAGAAAAAAGATGATTTTGATTATGATGATAAAGGCATATATTATTATTGTAAATCATATAAGGTTAAGCTTGGTATTAATATATACAAGAGCTGACATGAAATATTTAAAGAGGAAAATATTGAGAGAGAGGAAGTCAATGAAATGGATGATGGATTATTAAAATGCAATAAATATTTTCTGCTTTTGAGTATTTTGTAAAATTTGGCTGGTGGCTACTTGTTTGAAGTGACATATTTTTTTAAAAGTGGAAAGGGTATGTAGAGAGAGAGACAGAGATTAAGGCCGGTTATATGACTGTTTGGGTGTTTGAACTTGTCTAAGGTCTTTCATGGGGGAGTTTGGAAAGGGTCATTTGCCACGTCAGAGTGGAAACATTGTATAACGTAGCATTCCATGTAGGCTTCTTTTTGGTTAAAAGTAATCATAAAATGGCTTCTTTTTATTTATTGATTTTTTTAATTTTTAGATCAAATTGAAAAGTGGAAAAAAGAAAATAAAAAAAGAAAAAGAAAAAATGAACAACTCAAGTAATATTAAGAAAAAAGAAGCTCTAATGATCCTACAAATCTCCCACCATATTATTATTAGACATCTCTAATAGTTTGTTTATTAGTTTATCTATTTAAAAAAAATTTAAAAATTTTTTGGCATATGAGACTAATAAATAGTCTTTTAAAAAAAATCATCCAATAGTACTGTATAAAATCTGTATTAAACTAATATGGTATTAAAAAAAAAATAGAAAGTATCTAAAAGACTCTTTATTTGTTAAATGTTTGTTAAACATTTTGAATTATAAATTCAATCTATTCTCTCTTTTGTCTCCTTTCATCTTCTTTTCCAACATACCAACTCATTCTATTTAAAATTCCGAACAAAAGCCATTAGAAAAACAAAATTTTAATAGATTAAATCACTAAAAAATCAACATATTCTAAATCTTTTGCCATATAAATTCTGATAAATAAAATTATTGAAAATACTCTTAATCATAAAAAATCATGTTTCATTGCAAAGATTGGATATAAGTTTATTAAGGGAAAAAAAAAAAACTTTTAGAATCTTTCTAATTAAAAAACAATATATATATATATATATATATATATATTATGATCCTCCAATTCATCCAAGCTGTTAATTCAAAGACTTTTGTATGGTTTGAAGGACTTCAAGTCGTCTTTCAACTATCAGCTGAATTAGACTGAAGACTCATGAGTTGGGCCTTCGGATTAAATTGGGTAAAGAAGTTGGTGGATAACAAGTCAGTGGAAGCCCACTTTATGAGTGCCCAATTCGACATACTAACCAGAAAATACACATAATGCAGCATATTTAGGTGAAGCGTATGAATCTTTGTTTTTTTGTTTTTTCTTTCTTGGGGATTTGAAGTTGCGATGTATATATGATCATGCTATCAACTGAAAAAATAACGTTATTGATTAAACATCAAAGTATATATAAGTGCTTATGCTCAAAACCAAGATTCAAAATTTTGATACCGATAGAAATATCGAATAGTTAACATATAAAAATTTCTATGAAAATATTAAAAAATATCAAATATCGATAAAAATTCACAAAAATAATGAAAATTTATTTTAAAAATAAAAAATTTTGTTGAAATTTTAAAATTAACTTATTCTATCAATCAATTATGAAATTGATTCTAAAAGTTGCAAAAATATTTAATAGATATTATATTTTTCTTAACCAATTTAATTTATAGTAAGAAGTGATAATCATAAATAAATTATTACTAATAAAAATATGCAAAAAGTATATATTTGATAAAAATTATTTATTAATTAAGATAAAACAATTATTACAATTACATTATATTTCATAAATATCATCTCAATACTCATAGAATTTTTAAATGGTTGAAAATTGTTGGTTTTTTCTTCGTTTTTATTTTGATATATAAAATATAAAAAGTAATTATTAAAATAGTATTTCCTTTATAATTTTTTATGAAATTATTAATATGTAAACTATAAAAATCTTGTATTAAATGTAGTTATCATTGATATTTAGTATAACTATTCTATCATCTTTTTATTTTTATTTGCTTAATATTATTAATTAAATACTATCAATATCAATTCTGTATAATATTGTATTTCCATGTCATTATTTTATGTTATTATTTTTCATTCTTATATAATGAGTTATTAACTTGTAATAATGGGATTTTAATAAACGCATCTTATACAAAATGTATAGCAAATATATCTACTTTATCAGTAAATACAACCTATGAAGGCTATTCAATTTAATTCACTCCGTTTTATTTATATCATTAAATATTTGAAAGATAATTAAAAGGTAAAAAAAAAAAAATATCACTAAAGTTAATTTGGTAAAATATTTTATCAATAATATTTATGAATTTTTATAGAAAATTTTTTAATTTTCATAAATATTTGTAAAATTTTTATGAAAATTTCAAAAATTTACATGGAAAATTTTAAAATTTCAATAAATATTATGGATTTTAGCAAATTATTAAGAATTTAATATTGACATTTTGACAGAAATTTTCATAAAAATTTCATCAAAATTTTGAAAATTTTAACAGATATTATAGAAATTCTATATGTTTCATTTGGAATTTGATTTTTTTATTGTAACCCTCTTAAAAAAAAAATATTTAAGAGGCATTTGAGTAGAAATTTCAGATATTTAAAATCTTGCTCGAAACAAAGCCAAGAAATATTGTTTTGGAGGGATTAGGACAAGCTAAATAAGCACTCCATTGTCAAACACATAATAAGTGCATATGGCGAGCATGTCTGCCAATATGTTTCGGGAATATGCTAGCCTGTACATTTTAATGATTATTGTCTTTTAACTATAATTGCACTTTAGTTTCTTAACGATACTATAATGTGTCAACTGTCAACGTAAATTGGTGGTGTAACATTGAAAGTATGATAACCATGTACTATTTTGCATATAATTGTTATTTGCTTAGAATTTTTTTTAATTAAAAGGATTACATGATTTTAGAACTTCAAATAATTTTTGTTTTGAATATATAGTACTTTTTTTTAAAAAAAAAATCATCTTTTAATCATTTTAAACAAAAAATTAAAAATGAAGGTGCAGGTCTATATATACATGCATATATGTAAATATGAAAGACAATTTAATATTTATCTGCAGCGTATACTTTTGAAGGCTGCTACACAGGAAAATTAATTTGATTTAATTAGTTTGATTAAGATAAGTAAAAATCGTGTGTATAGGCTTTTTATTTTCGGTGTTAGGATATGGCATTTTGATCTTCTAACAACGAGTGCAAATAACAAATATAGATAGATTTTAATTAATATTATCGGGACATTTTAGTAAAAAGTTCTCTTTTCCGAGCCTAAGGTCAAAAAAACTTAGTAGATACTTACCAGCTATTTACTAAGATAAATTAATTAATCAAAGATTTGGTCATAGAAGTTACAAAGTAAAACAAAAGTCTAAACCCTAAGATAAATTAATAAATTAACAAAAATAAGTTTGATTTATTCGTAACTCTCATGAAACATATTTGACCAATTTGGTAATTAACCACCTCTTCTACTTCTACTTCTTCTTCTTTAAGAAAAAAATTCAAAAAAAATGCTTTTGTCATGTACACTTTGATTAATTTCTCTTGATAAAAAATATTAGTCACTTGCTTAGAAGAAGAATTCAATTCGTCTCCGATCTCCAACACGGTGAGCCACGTATGTACGGACTATTTCATCTTCCAAAATATGTAGGAGACTGCGCTTATTTAGAGAGTTGATATCTTCAACAAAATTAATGGACAAAATAACAATTTTCACACACACACACACACACACACACACACACATATTCCAACCTTATTAATTTATTTGATCCTCTCTTGCAATATTCGATAAATTTATTTAGTCATTTTACTTATTATATAGAAAATGTTTTGGGTTTTATTAAACATTAAATGTGGATTTAAGTATTCATAATATTAACAAAATAAATAAACCACCCATAATGATTTACATAATTTCAAAATAACAAAATAAGGGAATCTTTACTTATTACTAATCAGTCGAACTAGCAAACTTTAATTTAATTAGGGCACAGCAAACCCATGGTGATAATGGATTATTTATTTGTTATTAAAATTGTCTCATCTAATATGTTTAGTTCATGAACTAAAGCAAGCAACAATTCAACCAACTTAGCAACCCAAAAAAAAAAGAAAAAAAAAAGCAACCAATTCAACCAAATTCAATGGACTCGGACCGGGCCCTGGCTAATTTGGTGTGTATTAATGGAGGAAAGATAAGCGTTGGACCGATGAAGAAGAATATTTCAATGGTGACCCAATTTTAATTGGACATGCTTTCAACGACTGGCTGACCAGAGCATGACTATATTTTTATCCAAGGCTTGGGATAGAAGTAGAAACAGTCAATGCATGCGTGCAAATTTTCAATTGACTCTTCAGTGTTGGCATCAAGCATATATTTGTGATAGCATATTCGTGTTAAAAATTAGCTAGTTTATTTCGACATGCTTAATTTTCTTTAATCTTGGATTCGGTTGTGCAAGGAAACAGGCACCAAAAAATTTATTTATTATTTAATTTTACTTGTAATTAATTTTTCAAATGCTCATTTCCCATCTTTAATTATCAAAGTAGCCAATTTTACAGCACCATGCTGTAGCACGTATTATGCAACTACTAATTAAGCATACCTTATATGGTGAGAATTTCCCATAATGAAATAGGTAACAATTTTTATTTTATCAACCGACATATATATAAATATATAAATATTTATACTATTTTTATCTATTGAATGATGTGGTCAAGCACAATATGCCGCCTTAATCATTTACAATAGACATATATAGAGAATTTTGATATGTCGGAATATAATTTGTTTTGGGGGGGGGGGGGGGGGGGGAGGAGAATTGGGGTCTCCTCTTAATTTTTTCAAGATCTTGGCATTGACAGCAAAGAGAAATTAATGAAACAATCAAACCATACATACAAAACAACAGAAAAATAAAAGATAAAATTTTTTTAATGTTGTTCTACAATCAACATGATTCCTATGTCTGTAGAGCGTACCCGCTCAAAATTCACTATCAAACTTGAATGTTTTGAAAAGATGATGAAGAACTTTCTCTTATTCCCTTTTGTCGACTCTCTCAATCTCTTTTTAAGTTTCTTAAGCTTAAAACATAACATAATGAAGTTAGGGCTCAATAAAACCCATTAAAACAACGATAAAAGTGACAAAAGACTAAAGACCTAGAAAAAATTTGCCGTAGCCTGCTACCTTGTGCACTGGGTGCTGCAGCCTTTCCTCTCAGCCAAAATCCGCAAACAACATCCATGCCATTGTAGCGACGCTGTGACACTCCATGGATAATGCCACGACGCTAACCCTTTGCCTACAATTTTGCTGGCTGCTACAGTGCTGCAGCCCTCCTTGGCTTGCACTACAACCCTCTTGATGCTATCACAACAACTTTTCTCTCTTGGTCTTCTTTTAGGCTTCACACATCAACATAATTCCCACTTATATTGAATACCTAGTGATGTGGTAAGTGCTAAAGGTTGCTAATTATCTAACTAGGATTTTAGTATTAACTCATTAATAGAGGTAGAATTTCAGTATTCAATACATCAACACAAAAATATATATATATATAAATATACAACAAAAAATATTATTTTTCATCATTAGTGACCATTATTAGCGGAACTTATATACTATATGATAATTTAAGTGGTATCTAAAATGTTCAGTTAGCAATGACCATTAGTAATTGTCCAACATCGGTGGGAAACTTGAAGAACATCCATCATATAATCTAAGTCGCTACTCTACCTATTACCAATTGGTTTTGAGTTGGAACTTCACTTAGGCCAAGTAAGTGAGCTTGTCAAAGTGGATTGCATTGTCAGGACCCGTCCAAAGTTCCCCACCGGAACCCTAGACAAGCCCTGATCCCAGGGAAAACCCTACCGGACCCTTCTGTGGAAGATCCGGCAGAACCTCCCCTAAGGGATGGACTTACCACAAAATTTCCTGCACTGAAAACACACTTCTATAATTGTTCCCTTATTCCTCCCACAGTACGACGAACTGGTTCCACAAATTTCAGCACTCCAAAATAAAAATACAGTAATCCAGTGCAATACAAATACATAAGTGTCCCATACAGTATACAGAGCTTTATGAAGTACTACAAAATATAGAATACAGCAAAAGTGAAAGAAATATTACAACTGCAGTAAAAAAAGAACAAGGTACTGCGCGAACAAATACAGCGAGGAAGATCAAGTCCGCTCCGAGTGAACACCGACAACCTGGTACCTAGAGGAACGGAATTTAAGAGTGTGAGATGCTAATCATCTCAGTGAGCGACCCTACTACTCTACACTATCATACCACGGTAATAGGTATATAAATAATAATTAGTTGGAAATAATAATGTCTCTCAAAACCCTTACAATTCTCTCAGTTGGAAAGGTTCCCCTTTTAAAACATTTTCACAAAACCCTTTATTCATATTTCCCGAAAACCAAGACATCAATTAAATACCAGAAGCGGTAACAATTATATTTTTCATTAACATTTTATTTTTAAAACACAGTTCTGAAAATCATTTGATGCACCCACTATATACCAGTGGCGCCAACAGTACCCAGCGTCCTAAGGTACCGCCAGACATGAGGTTATAGAAAGAAACCGGCATACGGTCGCGTGGCGTCCCACTGCGCCGCTGCTAACCTGGTGTCCCGGCCAAAGGGGGGTGGCCGCCCTCTCCGATGGCATCCACAGGACACCCTCATAATATCAACCGCGCGCTACTCACACCCACCTGCGCGCTAATCATATCCGTGTGCACAATATCCATATCACATATACCATATCACATAATCAGAACACTAGTACGTGCACGGTGCATCTAAAAATCATAAAATCCACAATTTAAATTATAAAACAAATTTCACATTTTTCATAAACATAGCGGGCATAATCCATCCGCTTGAACCGGGAAATTCTCCACAATTTCCTTATAATTAATACCATAAATTCCATGATTTTCAAATCCACCAACTCCCAAATCCATCAATTCAAATATCCACATTTTTTCCAAGCATAAATAATTTCTCGAAATATCATAATCAAATCCCATAATATTTTATGGGCATATTTCATAAAAATTGAAATCACCAACATAACCAAATATTTTCCTTGAAATATTTGAAAATCAAATCGTACCCAATTTACCATTAAAACCACACCAATTTCAAAATCCTCAAATCCATAAAATAATTTCACATGGCATACTTTTATAAAATGCACATTTTCTTAAATCCAATAAATTCATAAATAATTCTACAATAAATCCAATAAATATTTGGCACATAGAAATTAAATTCCAAATATTTAATTCACACATAATATATTCATCAATTGAATTCCCCAAATTAATTTGAAGGTGGGTCACTCACCTTGTGCACGTATCTCAATCAAGATCCTCCGCAGGATCGACTCCGCTACTTGCACGTGCACCTAAAACATCCACAGTACCAAAACCACAAATATTAATATTTTATTCGGGTAATCCCCAAATGGGTACCCGAGGAGCGAACACCAAACGATAACTAAAATTTACGAATGATATACCGAATCGAAGCTCGAGTGATGCTAATCACAGATCCGGTCTTAATTTCCGATGATCGTACCCGACGGGGTCGGAATTTTATCGGGAAGCTTTTCGGGTTTCGGCTCCGCAATTCTCCCAAACCGTCGCGAATTGGTGGAAACGGAAGTCGGATTTGGGTTCAGGAGGTCGAACACTGCGGACTGGAGCTGGCCGGAATTTTCGGGGTACTCGCCGGAACAGTACTTTCCGGCGGGCCGCCACGTCACCGGCAACCGTCGCCGGAACAGTAATTTCCGACGGTGGCCGTTTGCTGTGAAATTTTGCAGATTTGTAGATCGTGAGGAGAGCAATCCAACGGGACCGACGGTGAGCAAAACGGAGGTCGGACGGCGGAGAAATCACTGTTTGAAGATTTTCGACCCCTCGCCGGAAAACGCTCCGATCCCGGCGCGTCGGTGGTCCGATGGCCGTGATTTTTGGTGGGTAGGCCGGACTTGAGGAGAGGATCAAGGCTGTTAGGCGCGTGTACTGTTTATCGGCCGGAATAGTGCCGATTCGCGGTGGCCGGCGGTGGAGGGGAAAAATCGCCGCCAAACTTCGGACGTCCGATCCGGGCGCGTCCGGCGGCCGTTCGCCGTGAAATTTGGAGGTTTTGCCGGAAATGAGGTGGGCAATCTGGCTGGCCGGCGCATGTACAGTAACTAGGCCGGAAAAACGTGAAAATGGCCGGCGGCCGGCGGGTCCTCTTTCTCTCTTTCTCTCTCCTCTCTCTCTTTCTCTCTCTTCTCTCTCTTTCTCTCTCTTCCCCGAGAGTTTTTTCAAAATTAAAACCCTGCGTGACACTGTTCATGCCACGTGGACCAATCAGAAACTGACACGTGGCGTTTCACTGTTCACGACCCAAAAACATTAAAATAATACGGTATCCCTTCAGGACGCGTTTTGTGAGCAAAACCTTGAGGCCAGGGGGGAGAGAGGGTGTGAACCCTGGGCCAAAGAGGACAATATCCTGATGCGGGTGGTCTGGGCTGTTACAGTGGTATCAGAGCATAGGTTCTTGTAATCCTTAGGGACTGTGCATTGCTGTACAGCCCATCCGTAAATTCCTTCCTTTTGTAATCGTGCTTAAGTGTCCCTGTTTCTAAACTCTTGTTTGTTTCTTCAGTAATCGACTACGATGAGTCGGCGGGACACACGTAGAACTCGGGAACGCTCGGCTGAGAGTTCCGGGAGTCGATCAAGCCTTAGAGATCTGATCTCTCAGCTAACTAGAGCCTTAGGAGGTTCAAGCTCTAGTAACCGATCCGTGGATCAGGCTCGACGTTTAGGAGCCGTGGAGTTCGATGGAAGCCAAGGCCCAGCTGCAGCCTTGAAGTGGCTATCCAGCATGGAGAAAATCTTGGAAGAGGGGATGCAGTGCCCCGATGAGGATATGGTGAGGATTTCTGGGTTCATGTTAGAGGGAGACGCCCGGAAGTGGTGGCAAATGGAGAAGACCCGCAGAAGGCATACGTGGGACCAGTTCAAGATTGCCTTCTCTACTGAGTTCTGTCCTCCTGCCTACCGTGAGGCGAGAAGGAGAGAGTTCGAGGGACTGCGCCAGGGAAACATGACGGTGACAGAGTACGAGAGGAGGTTCCGAGAGCTGTCAGAGTTCTGCATGCACTTGATTCCCGACGATCACGCGAAGAAGGTGAGGTTCATAGACGGGTTGAACGAGAGCATCGGCTACACCCTTTCTGGGTCAGTACACCCCACCTATCAGTCCGCCAGGGATGCAGCGCTCGAGCTAGAGAGACAGGCGGAGATACACAGACCCTCGAGGCGCAGACCGTTCGAAGGTTCGTACAGCGGGGTACCTCGACAGGGGGCATCTAAGAAGAGTCATAGTTCAGGCTCAGACAGTGCTGGGTTCAGCCCTCGAGGCAGATTTCAGAGGAGAGGCGGCTATCGTATGCCCCAACCAGCGCGCCATTCCATCAGCGGCGGCACGAGCTCATATCAGCACTCTGGGTTTAGCCCCAAGCCATTCTGCAGACGTTGCAATAGAGCACACCATGGGATTTGCCAGTTTGAGGGTGTGTGCTTTCAGTGTGGACAGGCGGGACATATTAAGAGAAATTGCCCTTATGGAGAGGCGGGAGTGTTAGGGGCGAGCCCACCATCACATCAGGCCAGTGGATCGCGGGGTCAGAGTTCCCGAGGGAGTTATGCAGTAGGAGGTTCATCGGGATCAGTCCCACAGCCTGTTGGACCGAGCAGGGGTAGAGGACGGAGGCCCCAGCAGACAGGGCAGGGTCGAGTGTTTGCGATGACGCAGCAGGAGGCCCTAGCTACACCGGACGTCGTGGCAGGTACGTTGAATATACTTGGTAATGATGCATTAGTACTTATAGACCCGGGAGCAACACATTCATTTATCTCCAAGGAATTCGTCACTCGGGTCGGTATGACCCCTACTCCTTTAGAATGTCTAGTAGAGATAGCCACTCCTGCAGGAGAATCCTTGTGGCCTAGCCAGTTAATCAATGAATGTTTCTTCTACATCGAAGATCAAGTGATGGAGGCGGACTTGATCCTGTTGGATCTGTCCGGACTTGATGTAATTTTGGGCATGGATTGGTTGGCAAGGAACCATGCATCTGTAGACTGTTTCAGCAAGGAAGTTACATTCAGGAGGCCAGGGTTGCCAGAAGTAGTATTCCGTGGAGGAGTTGGAAGGCCCTTACCGAGGTTGATATCTACCCTTACCGCCAAGAAGCTACTGAATAAAGGTTGCCAGGGGTATTTGGCTCATGTGATAGATACCCGAGTAAGTGGGGTCAGGTTGGAAGACATGCCCGTTGTGAGGGATTTCCCGGACGTGTTTCCTAAGGAGTTACCAGGATTGCCTCCGGAAAGGGAAGTTGACTTTCCCATTGAATTGATTCCAGGCACCGTGCCTATTTCTCTACCACCGTATCGGATGGCTCCAGCGGAGTTAAGGGAGCTAAAGGTCCAGTTGCAAGATTTGGTAGATAAGGGGTTTATTAGACCAAGTATATCGCCGTGGGGAGCCCCAGTTTTGTTTGTAAAGAAAAAGGATGGTAGTCTAAGGCTGTGTATAGACTACCGACAACTTAATAAGGTCACCATTCCTAATCGCTATCCGTTGCCAAGGATAGATGATCTATTCGACCAACTCCAAGGTGCCAAGGTGTTCTCCAAGATCGACCTGAGGTCGGGATACCATCAGTTAAGGATCCGAGAGTCGGACATTCCTAAGACTGCCTTTAGGACGAGGTACGGACATTATGAATTCCTAGTGATGTCGTTCGGACTCACCAATGCCCCAGCAGCTTTCATGGACTTGATGAATAGGGTGTTTCGTCCGTACTTGGATCATTTTGTCATTGTATTTATCGATGACATTCTGATCTATTCAAGGAGCCAAGAAGAGCACGTGAGGCATTTGAAGAAAGTGCTCCAAACTCTAAGGCAGCATCAGCTATATGCTAAATTCGACAAGTGTGAATTCTGGTTGAATCAAGTGGGTTTTCTCGGACATATCGTGTCGGCAGAAGGTATCTATGTGGACCCTGATAAGGTAAAGGCAGTGTTGAGTTGGGAGCGCCCTACCACTGTGAGGGAGGTACGAAGTTTTCTTGGATTAGCGGGTTACTACCGTCGTTTTATTGAAGGGTTTTCAAGGATTGCCGGGCCGCTTCATAGATTGACCCGAAAGAATGTTGAATTTAGTTGGACGGACAGGTGTGAACAGAGTTTTCAGGAGTTGAAGCAAAAGTTGACATCCGCACCTGTTTTAACTTTACCTGATGGGAATGAAGGTTTTGAAGTTTATTGTGATGCATCCCATCAAGGGTTGGGTTGCGTGCTAATGCAGAATCAAAGGGTGGTAGCGTATGCATCTCGGCAATTGAAGCAGCACGAACAGAATTACCCTACGCACGACTTAGAATTGGCGGCGGTAGTCTTTGCTCTAAAGAAGTGGAGGCACTACTTGTATGGGGCCACGTGCCAAATCTATACCGACCACAAGAGCCTCAAGTATATTTTCACTCAGAAGGAGTTAAATATGAGGCAAAGGCGATGGATGGAGTTGTTAAAGGATTATGACTGTGTGATTGACTATCACCCGGGTAAGGCGAATGTAGTGGCAGATGCTTTGAGTAGGAAGGCTACTGGATCCCTTGCTCACATCCAAGTCATCCAACTACCTCTCATGGTGGAGTTGAAGAAGATGGGGGTGTTAATGCATATGCATCCTTCAGGAGTTCTCATGGCTAGCTTCCAGGTACGACCGGTGTTGGTGGATCGTATAGTAAAGACCCAAATGGAAGATCCTAAGTTGAGGACAATTAAGGGCAAGGTACAAGAAGGTCTTGATCCGGAATTTTCCATAAGGAGGGATGGAGCCCTCGTGTATAAAGGACGACTTTGCGTTCCGGATATCCCAGGACTCAAGAAGGAGATTTTGGAGGAGGCGCATAGCTCCATGTATGCGATGCATCCTGGGAGTACCAAGATGTATCGGACGCTTGTTAAGTATTATTGGTGGATTGGTATGAAGAGAGAAGTGGCAGACTTTGTATCAAAGTGTTTGATTTGTCAACAAGTGAAAGCAGAAAGACAGAAGCCTTCGGGACTACTCCAACCTTTACCGATTCCCGTGTGGAAGTGGGAAGAACTCAACATGGACTTCGTATTCAAGCTTCCTTCCACACCTAGAAGGTACGACGGCATTTGGGTAATCATTGATCGTCTCACCAAGTCGGCACACTTCCTACCGGTACGAGAACGTTTTTCGCCCGAGAAGTTAGCCCAGTTGTTCGTGCAACGCATTGTAAGTCTTCATGGAGTACCGTTAGCCATCGTCTCCGATCGAGATCCGCGCTTTACTTCACGACTATGGCGGAAGTTGGCTGATGCACTAGGAGCAAGACTTAACTACAGCACCGCTTTTCACCCACAATCTGATGGACAAGCAGAGCGCACAATCCAGACATTAGAAGACATGCTAAGGTCTTGCATTATGCAATTTAGCGGTAGCTGGGATGAACAACTGCCACTGATAGAGTTTGTCTACAACAACAGTTATCAAGCGAGTACTGGAATGTCCCCGTATGAAGCTTTATATGGGAGGCAGTGTCGGACACCTTTGTGTTGGAGTGAGGTAGGAGAAGAGAGGCTCCTTGCAACAACTAATGCGGTCGGATCTGAGTATTTAAGGATGACCTTGGACAAGGTGAAGATCATTAGGGATCGATTGAAGGTTGCCCAAGATAGACAGAAGAGTTACGCCGATGTGCGTAGAAAGGATTTGGAATTCGAGGTAGGAGATTGGGTATTCCTAAAACTATCTCCATGGAAAGGAGTAGTACGTTTTGGACGACGAGGTAAGTTGGGTCCTCGTTATATTGGGCCTTACGAGGTTACGGAGAGGATTGGCCCGGTGGCGTATAGGTTGGCGTTACCGGAAGAGCTAGCTCGAGTACACAACGTGTTTCATGTGTCGATGCTACGGAAGTATATTGCAGACCCTTCGCACGTACTCGAGAGTCCGGATATAGAGATAAGGGAAGATCTTTCGTATGTGGAGCAGCCAGTACAGATTTTGGATCGCGAGGAACGCACGCTATGCAACAAGACTATTCCTCTAGTTAAGGTCTTATGGCGGAACCACTTGGTCGAGGAAGCAACGTGGGAACCCGAAGCACAGATGCGTGAGCAGTACCCGTATCTGTTCCAGTGACGTGCGGAAATTTCGAGGACGAAATTTTTGTAAGGGGGGAAGGCTGTAACACCCCGTCCCGAATCGCACCGGAATCCGTGCACGTTGACCGAGGTTGACCGTTGACCGTTGACCGAAGGGGTCAAAGTTGACTTTTTGACTCGGTGGGAATTTCGAGTTGACCAGGGTACCGTGGCGAAGTGCATGACGCCCTGAGTTCGTAGACTAGTAGCACGTCGAAAACGGAGCTACGGTTTGAAAGTTATGGGCAAAACAAGTTGAAGTGTAAACTGTCTAAAAGGTGCCGGGAGTTGACTTTTTCTTGTGATGTAATTGTGAGTTGACTCTTGTATGGTTGTAAAGTACTCGTCGATACGAGTTCATAGACTAGCGGCACGCTTAAATCGGACATCCGGTTAAAAAGTTATGGACGTTTGAAGTTTACCGGATACCGTATTATTTTAATGTTTTTGGGTCGTGAACAGTGAAACGCCACGTGTCAGTTTCTGATTGGTCCACGTGGCATGAACAGTGTCACGCAGGGTTTTAATTTTGAAAAAACTCTCGGGGAAGAGAGAGAAAGAGAGAGAAGAGAGAGAAAGAGAGAGAGGAGAGAGAAAGAGAGAAAGAGGACCCGCCGGCCGCCGGCCATTTTCACGTTTTTCCGGCCTAGTTACTGTACATGCGCCGGCCAGCCAGATTGCCCACCTCATTTCCGGCAAAACCTCCAAATTTCACGGCGAACGGCCGCTGGACGCGCCCGGATCGGACGTCCGAAGTTTGGCGGCGATTTTTCCCCTCCACCGCCGGCCACCGCGAATCGGCACTATTCCGGCCGATAAACAGTACACGCGCCTGACAGCCTTGATCCTCTCCTCAAGTCCGGCCTACCCACCAAAAATCACGGCCATCGGACCACCGACGCGCCGGGATCGGAGCGTTTTCCGGCGAGGGGTCGAAAATCTTCAAACGGTGATTTCTCCGCCGTCCGACCTCCGTTTTGCTCACCGTCGGTCCCGTTGGATTGCTCTCCTCACGATCTACAAATCTGCAAAATTTCACAGCAAACGGCCACCGTCGGAAATTACTGTTCCGGCGACGGTTGCCGGTGACGTGGCGGCCCGCCGGAAAGTACTGTTCCGGCGAGTACCCCGAAAATTCCGGCCAGCTCCAGTCCGCAGTGTTCGACCTCCTGAACCCAAATCCGACTTCCGTTTCCACCAATTCGCGACGGTTTGGGAGAATTGCGGAGCCGAAACCCGAAAAGCTTCCCGATAAAATTCCGACCCCGTCGGGTACGATCATCGGAAATTAAGACCGGATCTGTGATTAGCATCACTCGAGCTTCGATTCGGTATATCATTCGTAAATTTTAGTTATCGTTTGGTGTTCGCTCCTCGGGTACCCATTTGGGGATTACCCGAATAAAATATTAATATTTGTGATTTTGGTACTGTGGATGTTTTAGGTGCACGTGCAAGTAGCGGAGTCGATCCTGCGGAGGATCTTGATTGAGATACGTGCACAAGGTGAGTGACCCACCTTCAAATTAATTTGGGGAATTCAATTGATGAATATATTATGTGTGAATTAAATATTTGGAATTTAATTTCTATGTGCCAAATATTTATTGGATTTATTGTAGAATTATTTATGAATTTATTGGATTTAAGAAAATGTGCATTTTATAAAAGTATGCCATGTGAAATTATTTTATGGATTTGAGGATTTTGAAATTGGTGTGGTTTTAATGGTAAATTGGGTACGATTTGATTTTCAAATATTTCAAGGAAAATATTTGGTTATGTTGGTGATTTCAATTTTTATGAAATATGCCCATAAAATATTATGGGATTTGATTATGATATTTCGAGAAATTATTTATGCTTGGAAAAAATGTGGATATTTGAATTGATGGATTTGGGAGTTGGTGGATTTGAAAATCATGGAATTTATGGTATTAATTATAAGGAAATTGTGGAGAATTTCCCGGTTCAAGCGGATGGATTATGCCCGCTATGTTTATGAAAAATGTGAAATTTGTTTTATAATTTAAATTGTGGATTTTATGATTTTTAGATGCACCGTGCACGTACTAGTGTTCTGATTATGTGATATGGTATATGTGATATGGATATTGTGCACACGGATATGATTAGCGCGCAGGTGGGTGTGAGTAGCGCGCGGTTGATATTATGAGGGTGTCCTGTGGATGCCATCGGAGAGGGCGGCCACCCCCCTTTGGCCGGGACACCAGGTTAGCAGCGGCGCAGTGGGACGCCACGCGACCGTATGCCGGTTTCTTTCTATAACCTCATGTCTGGCGGTACCTTGGGACGCTGGGTACTGTTGGCGCCACTGGTATATAGTGGGTGCATCAAATGATTTTCAGAACTGTGTTTTAAAAATAAAATGTTAATGAAAAATATAATTGTTACCGCTTCTGGTATTTAATTGATGTCTTGGTTTTCGGGAAATATGAATAAAGGGTTTTGTGAAAATGTTTTAAAAGGGGAACCTTTCCAACTGAGAGAATTGTAAGGGTTTTGAGAGACATTATTATTTCCAACTAATTATTATTTATATACCTATTACCGTGGTATGATAGTGTAGAGTAGTAGGGTCGCTCACTGAGATGATTAGCATCTCACACTCTTAAATTCCGTTCCTCTAGGTACCAGGTTGTCGGTGTTCACTCGGAGCGGACTTGATCTTCCTCGCTGTATTTGTTCGCGCAGTACCTTGTTCTTTTTTTACTGCAGTTGTAATATTTCTTTCACTTTTGCTGTATTCTATATTTTGTAGTACTTCATAAAGCTCTGTATACTGTATGGGACACTTATGTATTTGTATTGCACTGGATTACTGTATTTTTATTTTGGAGTGCTGAAATTTGTGGAACCAGTTCGTCGTACTGTGGGAGGAATAAGGGAACAATTATAGAAGTGTGTTTTCAGTGCAGGAAATTTTGTGGTAAGTCCATCCCTTAGGGGAGGTTCTGCCGGATCTTCCACAGAAGGGTCCGGTAGGGTTTTCCCTGGGATCAGGGCTTGTCTAGGGTTCCGGTGGGGAACTTTGGACGGGTCCTGACAGCATACACTTAACAAGTAGTATCAGGGCTAAGATTAAGTAAGACTTGTTGTGATTGGTAATCCATGTTGTAGCATTTATTATGCAACTTCTAATTAAGCATATCCTACATGGTGATAACTCGTATAATGAAATAGGTAACATTTTTTCTTTTGTCAACCGACACATAGATCTAAATATTTATACAATTTTTATCTATTGAGTGGTATGGTTAGGCAGAAATACGAAATGCCATAATCGTTTACAAAAGCTAATACACATATATAGAGAGTTTTGATATGCTGAAAATATAATTCTCACTTTATATTGGATACCTAAGATGTGATAAATGTTAAAGATTGCTAATTGTCCAACTAGGATTTTAATATTAACTCATTAATTTAGGTAGCATATTCAGCATTTAATATGTCAACATAATAACAAATGTATAAATATACAATAAGAAATGTTATTTGTTAATGTTAGTGACCATTATTAGTGGGAGTTATATACCATATGATCATTAAGTGGTTGTCAAAAGTCCAGTTGGTAA